>NW_017670812.1:299659-426594 GCF_001879085.1 Nicotiana attenuata
ATGAAGGCGTTTGGCCTGAGTCTCGGTTCAACTGTGGTTGAACTTGCTAAAGTTGAGTACGAAGGCGTCCATCCTTGTAGTTCGAGCGAGGTCGAGCTCGTTGGATTTAATGGCGAAGGCACATAGCCTGAGTCTTGGTTCGACCGTGGTTGGACTTATTGGCGAAGGCACATAGCCGGAGTCCCGGTTCTTGGTGAAGGCGCATAGCCTGAATCTTGGTTCAACCGTAGTTGAACTTACTGGGGAAGGCACATAGCCTTGATTTAATGACGAAGGCGCTTAGCCTAAGTCTCGATTCGACCGTAGTTGAACTTTCTGGTGAAGGCGCATAGCCTGAATCTTGGTTCAACCGTAGTTGAACTTTTTGGTGAAGGCGCATAGCCTGTCTTGGTTCAACCGTAGTTGAACTTTTTAGCGAAGGCGGGTAACCTGAGTCCCGGTTCAACCGTAGTTGAACATTTTTGGTGAAGGCACATAGCCTGTCTTGGTTCAACCGTAGTTGAACTTGCTGGCGAATGCACATAGCCTGTTTTGGTTCAACCGTAGTTGAACTTTTTGGCGAAGGCGGGTGGCCTGAGTCCCAGTTCAACCGTAGTTGAACTTTTTTGGTGAAGGCACATAGCCTGTCTTGGTTCAACCGTAGTTGAACTTGCTGGCGAAGGCGCATAGCCTGTCTTGGTTCAACCGTAGTTGAACTGTTTGGTGAAGGCGCATAGCCTGTCTTGGTTCAACCGTAGTTGAACTTTTTGGCGAAGGCGGGTAGCCTGAGTCCCGGTTCAACCGTAGTTGAACTTTTTTGGTGAAGGGGCACAGCCTGAGTCCCGGTTCAACCGTAGTTGAACTTTTTGGTGAAGGCGCACAACCTAAGTCCCGGTTCAACCGTAGTTGAACTTTTTTGGTGAAGGCGCATAGCCTGTCTTGGTTTAACCGTAGTTGAGCTGTTTGGTGAAGGCGCATAGCCTGTCTTGGTTCAACCGTAGTTGAACTTTTTGGCGAAGGCGGGTAGCCTGAGTCCCGGTTCAACCGTAGTTGAACTTTTTGGGTGAAGGCGCATAGCCTGTCTTGGTTCAACCGTAGTTGAACTTGTTGGCGAAGGCGCATAGCCTGTCTTGGTTCAACCGTAGTTGAACTGTTTGGTGAAGGCGCATAGCCTGTCTTGGTTCGTGGGTTTTTGGGAGCTGAAGCTCGGTTTTGATTCGAGATCTTGAGCAGCTTAATCGTTATCTTCCCAACCGGGGTATGTAGGCTGTCTCGAAGCGATTCCCGATTCGAGATTCCTCCGTGCTGGTTTCCGGCTGGAGCCCTTATCAGGGATGTGGGAGATCTCTTACGAAGATTCTCCCCAAAAGAGGGGGGGGGGGTTGATTCTTCTTGTTTGCACCATCCGATAGATGAGAGACAGAGGAACTGGATCTCGATTCGAGATCTTCGAGTTCCATCGGCCTGATATGCCGCTTTGGCTTGTTTAAGCTGGGTTGTTCTTCCTTTTCCGGCGTTTCTTTCCTTTTGGTCCATGGAAGAACTACGCGATTTTGCTATGAAATCCCCACAGACGGCGCCAAATTGTTTGCTCAAAAGTTATCGTGTGCTTTATGAGTGCAAAACAATACAAATAAGTTACGGGAAAATCATAGCAAATCGTAATAATCCATCGGACCAAGCGAAGAACATGAAAATAAGTACTCAAGGTTAGGAGAAGAAATCTTAACAGCTTTTATTGACAATATTGGTTTGGTCTGCCTCTCTATGAAGAGGTTTAGAGCCTTACAATGGTGTTTTCTCTTCCCATAAGATGGGTATATTTTTCTCTTCTCTCTCTCTTTTGTGAATAGTGGTGAAGAAGCAGCCCCCTTTCTAGGGCTTCCGCTCTTAGTATTTATAGATGTGAGCTTCGTGAGCTGGCAATAAATGGCCGTGGCCACGCTGAGGTTCCGTCCCCATGGGGCAATGACTGGGCCGTGCCCTCGTAGATTAAATCGGACAAGAGTCGAATCCTGTTATGAATAAGTGGCCATACCACTTATTAATTATGGATTAGCTCAAGACGAGATTAACTCCGTTAATTACCGTGAGATCGGATTCTGACCCATACAATTTATCCAACTCAAAGCTATGATATCACATTGGACCCAAAGTTGATATTCATCGTGGGTTGTTGACGGACAAGGAATAGTTCCATCAACTAGAGAAAGAAGATTGTGACTCTTAAGAACGGTGATAAAATCTATTTCCAAGTAAAATAGTTAGTATAGGTTATTTAATGGGAACAAAACCTTTAATATTTGAGATAGTTGGAGGAACAGGAAGACCAATATTGAGGACAAGGACAAGGAAGAAGTGACTTTAGTAGAAGGGGAAGCAGTGTTTTCAGGGGCTTTAGTTTGCCTTATCATAAAGCCTCGTGGTTAAAAAAAAAATTCGTTTGACTCTGGAACACTATCTTATAAATTGGGACATGAGGAGTAATAAACTAGATCACCAATTTATATACTACAAATAAAGGTACATAAAAAGTTGTATTCTCTAAATGTTGTCATATTAAGTAAAGTTTTCAAAATGATCAAACTAAGAATTAACCTTTTGAGTTTCCGTTTTTTTTTTTCTTTCTTCTTTTCTTCTTTTTTCTTTTTTTCCCGTTGTTGCCTTGTCGAACCATTTACCAAACATACTAGAATGAATATTGATGGCTGGGCGGGTGTTTAATTTGAAAATATCCCATCTTACGTTATAATATCATCCACAATCATAAACTAAGTAATTCCGTTTTTAAGCCACCTTTGGTTTATTCTTTGTTTTCCTCTTTTTTCCGCTTGGCAGCTAATTATCGAAGAATGTCTTCTCAGAAACTTATCTCTTCAAATGTGTGACCATTTTATTTTGTGTCTTATGTGACACCCTAACCCCCCCCCCTCACCCCCCCCAAAAAAAAAGACCCTCCCTTTTTTCTTCTTTTGAATTGTCTATTTTCTTTGTGTCCAAAATCCGTAACAAATTGCGCCAATCATCCAAAATTCCAAAGGACGCACGAGTCAGTATTTGCATTTGCATGTCTCTTCTCACGTCTCTTACTCATCTCATTCACCTACACCTTTTGGCTCCACTTGATCTTTCTACTGAGAGACGAACTACCCCACCACCTAGGTATACGGTAGAATAAATACAATCAATCTATTCTTAATCATATGGCTCATGTTCGAATCTTCAGAATGAAAAAATTACTAATAGGAAGTACTTTGTCCTTAAATAAATCTCGCATGGAACAAATCTAAAGTAGTCGAGTTAATAAATAGTACTAAACTGCAGATGATTAAACAAAAAAAAAAAATTACCCTTTTGGCTCCACTTGATCTTTCTACTGGGAGACGAACTACCCGCCACCAAGGGATACGGTAGAATAAATGCAATCAATCCATTCTTAGTCACATTTCTCTGGTTCGAACCTGGAGAATAAGAAAACTACTAATAAGAAGTACTTTATTTTTAAATAAAGCTTGCACAACACGAATTTGTATTAGTCGAGTCAATAAATTCTAGATAGAAGATGGTTAAACAAAAAAAACTGCCCCTCTATCTCTCCTTCCATCTCTCTTTCTGTAATCTTCCAAGGTCACCAGACATTGATAAAGTAATATAATTAATAACTCCCTTTCCTACTTTATCTCTTTCAAGATTCTCTTTTTTTTCTCTTCTATTTCCTCTCTTTCTTTCTCCATACATCTTATCTTTGAGCTACATCTCCTAAAATCACATCCCTAATTTTCAACCTAGTTTAAGCTACCTAGCTACTTCTGCTTTCTTTTTTTTAGGGTTTTCACATGGTTAGCCGCTCTTGTTATCAACACTAAAGCCCACACATGCAATATCTTTGTTCGTTGAAGACATCTAGTGTTGAACAGTTGATCTTCT
This sequence comes from Nicotiana attenuata, assembly GCF_001879085.1. Lineage (NCBI taxonomy): Eukaryota > Viridiplantae > Streptophyta > Magnoliopsida > Solanales > Solanaceae > Nicotiana > Nicotiana attenuata. The sequence continues at coordinate 303,566 of NW_017670812.1, forward strand.
TGTATTTTTTTACTTGTTTATGGCTAGGGATGGCTTTCTAGTTTCTCTCATGTAAAATGACTTCATCTTCTTTTATTTCTCTCTACAATATTGCCTCACTACTTACTCTCTTCTTCTTTCTACTTCTCACTGTTATGGCCGAAGATGGACAAATACAACCGAATTCTTTACAAGTTAATTATCATTCATCAGCAGATCATTATGCTATCAAGAAGAAACTAAGAGAAGATCAAATTACTAGTAATACAGTTCAATATTCTCCAATAATGGGTAGAAGAGGAAAACATGAGTACCCTAAAGTTCATCAGTCACCATCCTACTTATGGAGAGACAAATCATTGAATGCTAGTGCTCATGAAGTTCCTAGTGGTCCAAATCCCATTTCAAATAGGTAATTAGCCAGTAATTAAACAACAAATGAGAAAGGTTAATTTCTTATAAACTTCTTCTCTGTCTGTACCTTTAATTTCATTTATGCAGGTTTCTAAAGGTATGTATACACTATTAAGTTAGTCTTCATCATAGAATTAATCATGAATATTTGTCTTATATTATGTCTTTGGTGTCCATTATCTGTAATTTCAATGTGATTTTACTACAACTTCTGTTATGATTATATGATTGTATTTAATCATTGGGTAATGAAAATGCAAAGATCATGAAATTCATATTTGTAAGTAATCTTTGATTTCTATCTTTTTAGTACATCAATGGCCTCAACATTTTACTGTCAGGGTCCCTTACTATTTTTTGTCACTTTTCGCTTTGATAAAGCTGAATATGTATGCTGTTTCCACCACCATGCCCAAAAAGATAAGACAATCTTAATTACTTTCCCTGCACATATTAATCACTAAACCGTGTAATTAGCATTAGTATTATGTTAGTTAGTGCCTACTAGATCACTATGGATTGTTCACCATATCTGAAACAGAAATTCCAATTATGCCTAAAATATTCACGATAAGACAAATATTTGTGATTTTAGTGGAAAATGAAAGTGACGTTTAGTAGATAAACCTATAGCATTTACGAAAAAAGAAAAAAAAAGAACTATTCTTATTGTATGTTTGAACGCAAAAGATAGAGCAGATCTTAATATATTTAATTTGCATGGGCTAATAGCAAGCGAAAGAGTACCTGAGAAGGTTCCATATGCTAATATTATTAATTAGACTCCACTCTGTTCAAAGTAATGCATATATGGTTTGCCTTTTTCTTTATAGAAATAAGAAAAAATAAAAATGGACACCAAAAATTAAAGAGGGTGAACAAGCTAGTCCAAATGAGCTAAAAAGTATGTCTGACGAACACAATGATTAATATACGGGGAAGTAGGGATTGGTCTTCTCTGTGTTAAGATGAGACTGCATGCAAATTATTACAACTCAAGGAAGGACGACCATATATATGAAACATTATCACTCATTTTACGTGACAATTTTTTTTTATTAATTTGTTTAAAAAATATTTTTTATATATCAAACATAATTTGATCTTAATTTATTTTATCTCTCTTTATATTATGCTTTTATAGCCAAAAATTATCATAACGAATTTAATTAAGATTACAAGTTCCAAATAGTGGCTGAGCCACCAGTGGCGGATCCAGGATTTTAAAATTATGGGTGCTCCCTGATAAAGAATCCAAAAGAATAGGAAAAATGAATTTACTTATGGGTGCTCACTCAATATTTATTTAAATATTTGTAGAATAACCTATGTAAATTACTAAATATGGTCAAAGCTAATGGGTGCTTAAGCACCCACAAGTGGCTATGTGCATCCGCCACTGTGAGCCACATGCCATGGGAATTTTTTAATCACTCCTAGTCGAAAAGTTATAATGTGTAAATAAGATAAAAATAATTTTTTAAATACATATAAAATCTGAAACCCTTAACATAAGAGAAATACATGTTCAAATCTTAGGGTAGTATTTTTAGAATTTTTTATTCCTCTTACCAGATTTTTTAGCTTCGCCATTGATTTTAAATTTTTTCTTTTTCTTTAAACTACATATCAAGTCAAACATAAATTAGATGTTTTTTTTTTCGTCTGGAGTACTTTACATACGCGTATAGACAAATTTGTTTATTATCGAGACAGCATAGTATTCCAAAGCTGGACTTTAGCCTTTTCCTTTTGTTTTGGGTTGGTGGTTGGGGGATCCTTCCTTAGAGCTGATTCTAATGAGCCTTAGTTTTCAGCTTCCCTCTGAGCAACAGATGTTGCATGTGCTCTTCTTGGCTCTTTCTTTCAAACCCTGAATCGCCAAGAGTGATATATCTTTACCTCTCTTCAATTCAGTCTTTTTAATCTTCTTGTTTGTTACTCTTTCTTGTTTGCTTCTGAATGGAAGGGTTTGCTTACCGAAATGCCCAACTTGTTTTCATTGGAAACGACATGAGATTATTTCCGTTTTCCTTTTCTCTTTTTCAGTTTCAAATTTAATTACTTAGAAGGGAGCCTTCGCGTAAAGTTGCTGCCATGTGACCAAGAGGTCACAGGTTTCAAGTTGTGGAAATAATATCTTGCAGAAATACAAGACAAGGCTGTGTACAATAGACCTTTGTGGTCCAACCTTTTCCCGGAATCCCACACATACAGGGAGCTTAGTGCCTTTTAGTTTTTACTTTCAAATTTAATTACTTCTGAACAACTTTAAACTATCCTCTTTGAATGATGAGAAGACTAAACTTTCTATCCTGCCGCTAACTAGTCAGTCGTGCTAGCTAAACCAAACAAATGAGTAGCATCTAGCGGCGGATCTAGGATTTCAAGAGGACAGGTGCACTACTGTGAAAAGGTGGATCTAGAGTTTACATTTAACGGGTTTAATTTTAGACTCTTACTATAAAGCCATCACACTTTTAAATGTATGTACACACTCTATGCTGAAAACAAGATCGTTCAAAGTGGGATTTGAACCACCAATTTTATTTGTAGAGGTGCACCCAATAATTATTTCTCGATACGAGTCTTTGAGCATGGGTGCCGCACATATATTTAAGTAATTTTGAAAAATATGATATTATTATACATTATTTAAGGAGAGAAGCATGAATTCACATGAATTCATATCTCTCAACCTAGATATGCCCGTGCTGGCATTGCCTATAAACTCCCAAAGATATAAAGATTGCAAAGAAAATTTGGCTATAGTGTAGTGTGATATACTAAATATATAATTAATCAGTGCAAAAAGTTCAGAATAAAAAGTGAATATATGTACAGTTTAATTATATATTGATGAATCATGAATTGGTTTCATACCTTGTTTATAATTTGAGTGTCCATCACCTTTTACAATGATCCCAAAGCCAAGTCTCAATCTTTTCTTTGAGTTGGTTCACTAAAAAGAATGTAAACTATGCTATGTTTCCAACAAATCTCAAAACTTTTAAAAAAATATTTCGTGCCTATATAAGTTTATCTGATGTAGCATTTCAAATTCTGGACAAAATACCCAGCCTACCAAAAGAGAAAAAGACACAAGAAGTAAAAAGTAAAAGAAGAGGATATTTGTTAACCTTGGTATGCATTCTTTTACCAAAGTAGAACAACCCGTCACTTCTTTAACTTTGGGTTAAAGAAGACAATCAGTTCATGCATATATATTCTTTTTACAATCTCAATGCTGTCTAATCTACTGCACATCAATGTTTTCTCAGGTCATATATGTTTTTCCAACAAAAAATTAAAGTAGATTAAACTCAAACCCCAAGGCGAGGGACAAAATCATGCCTTTGATTGCCAAAAGTTTCTCTTTGACTGCACTTGACCGTTTACATTTACATACATCCCCGCCCCCCAGCGGAAAAAAGATGTTACCAATTTTGGTTCTCGACCCAAAACACCCTTTTAGTCGAAATTCAACTTGTCACCATCTATGAAAATACTGAAACCAAGCACTGATGGAAATTTTAATAGGTCGGCATTACCTAAAACTTTTTAGTTCCAGATTACATGAAAATCCGTAATTTTGAGTGTGATAACCGAATATTGGGTTGCATACTTATATATGTGCTTGGTGGTTTAATGAGGCTCGAACGAGAGGACCCATTATGGTATCAATATTTGCAGCTAGATCCCCGTTCAAGCTCTTATATAAGGGCTAAGGCACACTTTTGTCTCCTCCAATATACAATCATAGAATCGTGCGATTATTTTAGATAATGGCACATTAAGTGTTGATAGCTGTCCCATTTTAAGCAGCTATTTTGAGGAAGGGTATCATAGAGGAAGACCTAGTATATCTATAGTTTGCAGATATGGTTCAAAAACAAACAAGTAATCTTTCGTCCTTACTAATCTTTATTCATTTTGTATTCTATTATCATGTACACTATAATGTTTTATTATATTAAATAATAATCAATACACAATAGCAGATGACGAGTAATACAGGATCACATCGAACATATCAGTGAAAGACACCAAGAAGATCCTGGGAATTACTCAAGTTGGAAATACAGTGCGAATGATTGATGATCCTCGCAAGAATTGTAATCTCAGCATCTCATTAGTAACTGTTTACCCTTAAAACGGATAATAATTAAATTTGTACGCGGTTTAAAGGATATGTGGTTTAATTTAACACAAATGATTAAAGAACGGAAAATAATTGAATTGAAATGAGAATAAAGGAGGTTCATCTTCGGAGTTCGGAGTAATAAACTTTATTGCTTTGATATGCGTGTCAACAGTGTCAAAAAAGAAAAGGTTCTCCTCTTTATATAGTAGAGGAGTTTTAACTCTAATACAAGTCTAAATAAGGTAAAACTTCTTTCTTTCCTTTTCTCTCACGAAAACACGATCTATTGCCAATACCGAGCGTAATCCACGCCGTAACATCCGGTTGATGGCAGATATTTTGGTTCTATGTTTATCTTCTTTAACCGTCTTTTCCTTTACCCTTGACTTTTCGTATTGCTCGAGCTGGAATCTCCCCGGTTTCAGACATGCTCGATTCCCGACGTATCATTCGTTCGCTCCTGGTTTCGATATGCAGGCACCCTCGGTCTTACTCGAGCTAGTAACGAGCAACATTGTTGTTCGCTTCTTAACGGGAAATCGGGGGTAACTCTATCCTCTAATTTACCCGTATATAGATAGTCCCCTCACTACTCGGAGAGTAGATTATAGGAGCGATGAAAGTGACTAATTGACCCCGATTCATTCTCTCGCACACCATGAGCAAGTTGACGAACTGAAACGTTCCATCATTCACGTCTCTCTGACTTTGGACATGCGTCAGCCGCCGGTTGATCATCCCCGGTAGTTATCAAATTCGAAACGTCATACACTTTCTTTCCTTATAAAAGTTACGATTTCCTATTTTCGCTTTTTTACTTTCTGATTTCGAACTTTCTAAAGTTACCCTCAAGTTTTTCACATCCTCATCCGTTCATAGATCCATCAAATTTTCATAACTTGTTCTTATTATCTTCATAGTTCATCTTCAAATCTTCATACCTCACCTTCAAATCTCTATACCATATCTTCATATGTCACCTTCAAAACTTCATACTCCCAGATAAAAATGGCGAGACCGCAAAATCAGTACCTCAAAACACCGCATCAGCGACATCTTCCTCGGTCGCGCTTCTGGTAGTAGCCCCGAGACCTCCCCTTACAGATTTCATCCCCGGAGGCTGCTCCATAGATAACGACTTTAAAATCGAGAAAGCCTACGCACAAGGAGAACGAGGTGAGGAGTCGTGGAGGTATGTTTTCTCCATTACCAAGGAGATGCTCGAGGCTGTCCAAGAGGACTATAAATGGGAAGCCAAGGACATAGTCGTTCCCAGTCCTGACGAGGACATCACGACGCACGTGGAAGGATACTTAAGTGTTTACACGTATCCTATCACGTTTGATCCTGTTGATACGGTGGTCCTCGAGTTTTGCAAGAGGTACAAAATTTGCCTCAGGCAAGTTCACCCATCCTTTTGGAGGATTGTGACTCTTCTCCGTCATTTCACGAACAATATGGAGGAGCCTCAGTTCAAGATCGATCACCTGCTCTGAATTTATAGCCTCTAAATCTTTCAAGGGGGCTAATAAGACTTGCTCATCGAGCAAAGAAGGCTCTCTTCTCCTACATAGATGAAGACGAGGACCATGGTTGGCAGGGTAGGTTTATCCGAATAAAGACCGAGGGCCTCATTCCTCCTGAATTCATGCTATTTCTGGAGAACTGGAACCCAAATCATAAGTTCATTTTCCCTTAAGTTATCAAAGTCCTTTTTTGTAATTACTTTTCATGGCATGCTTCATTTGATATATACAGTTGTGCCCTGAGTCCCCAATGTGGTCCCGCATTTTAGGGAGTGGGTCAAGGGTATATGTAAGCAGCTCACCTTTTTCGAGCGTGAGTGGCGTAAGCTCTCCAAGGGCAGGTGGGAGGCTCATTTTCACGGTGAGTGCCCTTTCCTGGCCGAAATTTTTTATTGGTTGTTTTTCTTTTTATTCTATTACTATCATGGCTAAGTCCTTCTTTCACAGGCTTGCCCAAGACCACCAAGCTTTGAGAAATCATTGATGTCATGATCTCGACCCCGTCTACAAAACCCTCCCGCTTCTCCACAGCCCGTTGCCGAAGTTGCTGCAAAGAATGAGAAGAAGAAGAAGAAGAAGAAGAAGAAGAAGAAGAAGAAGAAAAGATCCCCTGACTCCTCGGATTCTCCTGCCGAGACCAAGAAGAGAAAAAGGATTGTGCTCTGGGTCAGAAAGAGCCCCAAAAAGACTTCGGATGCCCGGGTCCCAAATTCCGAAGCCTTCATCGTCTCAACGAATTTATGAGTATGAAGAGGACATGGAGTTTGATACCCGCAAGTCAATCAGTGCCGACCAAGAGTTGGTGGCCCCGGAGGAGGATGCTTGTAAGGCTGAATCCTCATCGGCTGGGGGGCTCGAGGAATAGCATGTGGCTGCTGCTCCGCAAGAAGCCCCTCTATCCTGAGGAGGTCTCCTCTAAAAGCGACGCTGTCATTCACATTCAAGAGTCACAACCTTGTATAGAGGTCATTTTAGATGAATCTCGGGCTGCCGAAAAGAAACTGACCGAAACATCCCGGGCTATGGCTGATGCCCTTAACTCGCTTTCGAGGGTGTGGACATCGGCATGCTGGAGGATTATTCTAGCTTTGACCACCGGGAGATCCCAAAAAGGGTCGTGCAACTGAGGTCAAGTGGGCCGAGTTCGAGCTCAAAGCTCGAGAAGTAGTTTCCTGCCCTGAGTGTAGACCCTGAACGAAAAAAGACAATCATGTTCACGGTACCTGCGAATACTAGCATGTTATCTGGGCTAGTCGTAGTGGCCAGCTAGCTTCGTTCCTTGGTAACCGAAGAAGCCCAAGTGAATATGAACGAGGTAGACGGGCCAAGCCTTTTCAATGACTCTCAGCAGGCGCTGAATCAGGTATATCTTCTTCCTTTTTCATTTTAATTAGTTCCCATTGTGTTAACTGTTTCAAACAATTTTCTTCCTCTATGTCCTAAGCCTCGATGCTCCCTCATGAAAGCTTTCACCGATCCAGGATGGAGGTGAGTCACCTCGAATTCAAGCTCAAGGAGCAGGCCCGGGAAAAAGAGATGTACAAAGCTCTCTGCGAGCATAAGGATGAAGTCCTTAGGGACATGGCCGACCTCTCCGTCCTCCAAGCCGAGCTAAAGAAAGCCTAGAAAGAGGCCTCTAAAGCAAAATAGGACCATACCCTTCTGGTTGAAAAGGTAGGTGTGCTCAAGATTGATAACGAGAGGCTAAACGCCAATGCTAACGCCGCAACCTCCCAGGTCTAGGAGAAAATAACTTTAGTCTACCAAGTTAGATCCGAAATGGATGAGGTCAAGGCTTCAGCAGATGAGCTGAGAGGAAAAATGGATCGCCTAGCATCGGGGCGGGATGCCACCAAAGAAGAGTTGGCATCGACCAAAGTGCACCTCTGAGTGATGAAAGAGAAGGCCGACGAATGGGCTCCATTGAACGAGGAACTTCGTGCGCAACTCACCTTGGCTGTCGCAGAGCATGACGCTCTCGACCAAGAGAATACTGCACAGAAGTCCAAATTCGAGGTGGCTTCAAATGAGGTCTCGGTAGCCCAAGATATGCTGGCCCAGTAGAAAACCGATGGCGAAGCCCGAATCATAACGAAGGCTGAGTATGTGAAGTGGCTATCTCGGAGGGAGGATCTCGAGGAGATCCTGGCCGGGGAGGTCAACATAGCAGCCAAGATTGAAGAGACCAAGAGGTTCGAAGCCCAGACCAAAACAATGTATCAGCCTGAAGGGTCAGATAACGAGCTGGGCTCCGATGAAGATTAGGCAGGAAATGCCTTAGTTAGTTTTATACTATTTTTTGTTTTTCTGTACTCGTATCTTCTGTATTCTGCGATCGTTTTCTCATGCCTTTGTATTTTTTTTTCTGATAAATATAAGAAGTTACCCTTCGGCTATACATCGTGTCCTTTAATTTTTTCGTGTTTTCTTAGGATTTAGAATATATAACTTGTCACGGGATTAATACATCATCAATGCCTTAGCATAAATTTTGACATTTCTCAAATTGTTCAACCTCCAAAGCCCGAATAAGTTCCGGGTCGAACAACGGCCCCAAGCTGCTTTGACTTCAAATGGTCTAACAAATATAAAATGAAGTCTTAATTATAAATTCGAATGATTTATCCGGACACAGTTAATATTTGCCAAAGGTGGCCCTTTCTTTAGTCGTAGTTCAAAACCGATTGATTTGATCAGATCGAACGTAGTCTCTATTGCCTTAAAATGTGTAAGGACCTTACTTTTTATATTTATGAACTCAAACGTCTATGAGTCTTTTATACATCTTGATCGAAGCTCTAATGGCTTCGTTCCTTAAGTTGGCCATGGTCTTTCATGTTTAGGCTCTGCCTTGTAGGCTCGGCGCCTTCGGGGTTTAGTAGCCAGATTTTCCCGATCTTACTATCGGACAATAGTCCCCAGTTCGAGTGGCCCGTTGGCTTAGGAGTCTTTAGATGATTGGGCGCGGTGTCGGGGCCTCTTACGGCTTTTCATTTCATATCTCCGGTTAATGACTGTCCGAAGGCTTAGAAAGTTTTGAATCCAATATTTATTCTAAGTGACATAAAGATAACATTACTCGTGTAGGCATGAACCTGTGAAGTATAGAAGGTGAACATTCTCACTTTATTACTTCAATTGTAGTGTAAATAATTGAAGATACAAAAACTATCCGTTATGGCGAGAATGAACTATCCGGCCACGATTCATTTGATCGTATGACCCTTACATGAATCCTATTATTCAAGCCTTGGCTTTTAATGTTGAGTAAAATTTTCTTCAAAATGTCCAAACTCAGATCTTCGAATCTTGATTCACGGTGTGATAATCCCCTAGTACTTGAGGCCATATTTTGTGGGGTCGAGTACTACTTTTTCGATGCGGGCAGTCCCCAGTCTTCGGTTCTGGATCGTTATTCAAAACTAGAGTAGCACGCTTACTTTTTCCTTGTTAAAAACCTTGCCGTAAAACCCGCTTCGGGAAGAACTGATCGAAGAGAAAAAGAGTGCAACACGTGCTTTCAGACCTAATTCTTGGACTTAACTTCGATTATGTACCTGCATGGGTTAGTTCAAAGGATAATAAACCTCAAAGAAATCTAGGTACTCATACCTCAGCCAGTAGTACCGCTTTAAGTATGCCACATTGCTGTTGTTTTGCAGTTGTACGCCATTTTTGGACTTAAGCTGGTACGAGCCTTTTCCGGTTATACCGGTAACTCTATATAGTCATTCCCAGTTCGGGCCTAGTTTCCTGTTATTCGGGTTATTGGTATGTAGTGTGAATTTCCTCAACACTAAGTCCCTGACTTGGAATTGTCGAAGAATTGCCCTTCGGTTGTAATATCTCCCAATTCGCTGCTTTTGAGCTGCTAACTGGACCAAGGCAGCTTCACGCCTTTCGTCCGCTAAATTTAAACTTGTGGCCATGGCCTCGTCGTTTGATGTTTTCATAGCATATCGAAATCTTAAGCTCGATTCTCCTATTTCTACCGGAATCAAAGCTTCTGAGTCTTAGACTAGAGAAAATGGTGTCTCACCATTTCTCGGCCTCGAATTTGTTCGATACGCCCATAGGACCTTGGGCGGAATTTCTTTCCACTCTTGTTTTGAGTCGGTCAACCTTTTATTCAGGTTCTGTATTATGATTTTGTTTGTCGACTCCGCTTGAGCGTTCGCGCTCGGGTGATAAGAGGTCAATAAAATATTTTTGATCTTGTGATTTTCAAAGAATTTATTGACCTTGCTGCTGATGAATTGTCTCCCATTGTCACATGTAATTTCGGTTGGTATCCTGAATTGGCGGATTATATGATCCCAAATGAAGTTGGTAACCTTCTTTTCTATAAATTTTTCAAACGCCTATGCTTAAACCTCTTGGAGAAGTAATCGGTCATGAGCGAGATGTATTGAGCCTTACCGGGTGCCCACGGTAAAAGACCTACGATAACTATTCTCATATCATGAACATCCAAGGGAAAGGACTAGGTGAAGCAGCTTTCCTGGTTGGTAGATCATTAGGGAATGCCTTTGACATTCGTTGCAGTTTTAACAAAGTCCTTCGCATCCTTCTCCATTTCATTCCAGTAATACCCGACCCTGATCAATTTTCGAACCAACGATTTCGTTCCCAAATGGTTTCCGCAAGTGCCCTCGTGGATTTCCCTCATCACATAATCGGTCTCCCCGGTCCCCAAGCATCTTGCTAACGGTCCAAAAAATGACCTTCGGCACAGTAGGCCTTCAACCAAGAAAAACCTAGCAGCTTTAGTTCGAAGGGCCCTTGATTCTTTAGGATCTGATGGCAGTTTCCCCTTCTAAAGGTAGTTCACGTATTTGATTCTCTAATCCTAAGTCAAACTTGTTGAGTTAACCTTGGCATGACCGACCTCTATTACTGAGCTCATCGATTGCACCACCGTTCTGGAGTTAAGTTCTTCGGAGTCCATCGACGATCCTAAATTAGCCAATGCATGGGCCTCGCTGTTCTGATCTTGGGGCACATGTTATAGCGTCCATTCTTTGAACCGATGCAACACCACTTGTAATTTATCTAAATATCTCTGCATCCGGTCTTCTTTGACTTCTAATGGTCCATTAACCTGGTTAACAACGAGGAGGGAATCACACTTGGCTTCGATAACTTCAGCTCCTAGGCTTTTTTCCAATTCTAGACCTGCAATCATAGCCTCATATTCGGCTTCATTGTTAGTCAATTTTACACTTATGATTCACTGCCTTATCACGTTATTTATTGAGGGTTTTAGTACGATACCCAACCAGACCCTTTCGTGTTGGAGGCGCCATCCGTAAATGGGGTCCAGACCCCCGAGCTAGTCTCTACGGTAAGTAATAATTCATTATCGACCTCGGGTATCATGCCCGGTGTGAAATTGGCCAAGAAGTCTGCCAATCTAGGAATTTATAGATGTTTGGGGTTTGTATTCGATATCATATCCGCTAATCTATACGGCCAATTTTGTTAGTCGTCCTGAGAGCTCGGGTTTATGAATAACATTCCTTAATGGGCACAAGGTCACGACGCATGTAGGGTGATATTGAAAATATGGTTTTAGTTTCCAAGATGCGCTTATCACGGCAAATGCCAACTTTTCTAGGTATGGATACTTCGTTTCGTCATCAGCTAGGGTTCTATTAACATGATATATAGGAAATTGCGTACCTTCTTCTTCCCAAACCTGGAAACTACTTACCACTACCTCGGACACCGCCAAGTAAAGGTATAACTGCTTGTTCACCTTCGGGGTGTGCAGCAAAGGAGGATTTAATATTTATTGTTTGAGTTCCTCCAAAGCCTTTTGGCACTCCGGGGTCCAAGCGAAGACACTCTTTTTCCTTAGTAAAGAGAAAAATCAGTGGCTTTTATCCGATGACCTGAAAATAAATTAGCCCAATGCGGCTATTTGCCTGGTCAACCTTTGCACTGCCTTGACGTTGTCGACTATGGTGATATCTTATATGGACTTTGTCTTATCGAGGTTGATCTCTATTCCTTGGTTAGATATTATGAAACCGAGGAACTTTCTCGAGCGGACTCTGAAGGCACACTTCTCCGGGTTCAACTTCATATTATATTCCCTTAGTATGTCAAAGGTTTCCTGCAAATGTTTCAAATGGTCCTCTGCTCTCAGGGACCTAAATAACATATTGTCAATATAGACCTCCATTGATTTCCCTATTTGTTCTTAGAACGTTCAGTTAACTAGGCGTTGATACGTTGCACCGATATTCTTTAACCTGAATGGCATCACGTTATAACAATAAGTGCCGAACTTAGTTATACCTTTCTACCCAGAAGATACTCGAACAATATGACTTGTTCCAGTTCCTCGATTTTTGACTTGGTGGCATCGACATCATCAGGTGCTACGGAGGATCTGGGGACCCCGAAATCATCATTTTCATCGGTTAGATGCTTTTCCAATTTTTTCGGCTCGGCCGAGGCCGAGACCTGTGATTGCTATTTGGTACCTTTCTCTTTGACAAGTCCCTTATCTTTTGATGTTGTGATCGGGGTGCTGGGATCACTTCTTCGATGACGAACATCTCTTTCTGCCGGTTGTTCCCCGTAGACCATTTTGATTCCTCCTGGGGATAGAAATTTCAACGCTTGGTGCATGGTCGATGGTACCGCCCTCATGCTATGAACCCATAGTCTTCGGAACAAGGTGTTGTACCCCATGTCCCCCTCGATCACATAGAACTTTTCTTGTTGAGTGGTTGTGGTCTGTTGACCGGTAAGGTGATTCTCCCTTCGTTATCTCACACGCCATATTAAACCCGTTTAACACCCAAACTGTTGGAACGATCTGGTCCAACAGCCCTAGTTGTTCCGCGATTCTCCCCCGGATGATGTTGACCGATTTACCTAGATCAATCAACACGCGTTTAACTTGAGATTTATTAATAAGTACAGATATTACCAGTGCATCATTATGTGGTTGAATGATGCCCTCGGCGTTCTCATCACTAAACGGGATGGATCCTTCCGAACTTAATCTCGAGTTTGTTTTTCTCTTGTGATAGAAACTTTGGTGCGTTTTAGTATTGGTCCTTGTGGAACATCTACTCCTTCGATAATCATGTTAATCACATGTTGAAGTTCTTCCTGCTCGATCTGCTTGTTGGCGTCCCTGTTCTAAAATGGTTTTTCACCGGCTCACTTAGGAATCCAAAGATGCCCATTGTTGAACAAGCGAGCCATTTCTTCCCTTAACTGCCGAAAATCCCCGGTTCTGCCCGTGACTACCGTGATATTTGCATATCAAAGTGCGATCCCTCTGTGCCGGATCATACTGGAGTGGCCTCGACCATTTGGTCTCCTTATTGTGACCGATGGCTGATACTATATTCGCTGCATCTATGCTGATGTTATATTCTGATAGCCTCGGGGCTTCTCTGACGCTGGGTGATTTGTCGAACCCGTTTCTGTTCACCAACCCTCGATTGTTTGGACCCTGATCGTTTCTTCTATCATTCCTGGTCGGATAGCGAATTTGCTTGTTTCCCTTTCTATATGAGTTGTAAGGCTGGTATTGGTCTCGAGGTGGCCTTGATTCCTGATCCGCTACTCTTTTAGTCCCTCACTGGTCGTCCTCGACTCTGATCTTTGACTGATACCTGTTGTGGACATCGGACCAAGTAACTGCCGGATACTCTACCAAATTTTTCTTCAGTTGTTGAGACGCAACCGGGCTTCGAGGGTTGAGCCCTTGAGTAAATGCCTGAACAGCCCAATCGTCTACAACAGGTGGCAGGTCCATCCGTTCCATTTGGAATATCGACAAAAATTCCCTAAGCATCTCGTTGTCCCTCTACTTGACTTTGAACAAATCCGATTTCCCCGTCTCAACTTTAATGGCTCCGGCTTGAGCTTTAACAAAGGCATCTGCAAGCATAGCAAACAAATCAATAAAGTTTTGAGGTAAATTGTGATATCATATCATCGCTCCCTTGGACAGGGTTTCCACGAATTTCTTTAGCAATACCGACTCGATCTCGTCATCCTCAAGGTATTTCCCTTTAATTGCACATGTGTAAGAGGTCACATGCTCGTTTGAATCTGTGGTCCTATTGTATTTGGAAATATCGTGCATTCGTAACCTTTTCAGAATTGGCTTTGGTGCCGCGCTCGGGGGAAAGGCTTCTGAAAAAATTTTTTGGAATCCGGTCCCTTAACTATTGAGGTGCTCTCGGGATCTGATCGACCCTCGAGTTGTAAGTTTCTACTTTCTATTCATTTGCCTCTATCTTCTTTTTGCCAGATTCCACCAGTTCTATCAGTGCCTCGGGCACTTTTATTACCTCGAAAGTTTCTCTGGATCTAGAACTGTCGGATTCTGTGACAATTTGTTCTTCCCTTTGAGTGCCTTTTCCAACCCGTTCGGGTTTAGCTGTGTTATATGTATGATTTTGACTCTGGAATAATTCTATGGAAATTTTCTGAGCTTGCAGCATTTCAAATATCAAACATAAGCTAACTTCATCTCCTCCCCCTTCGAGTGCCTCGCGAACTGACGGCCAAGGTGCCCGATCGCTGCCAACTCCGCACTACTAAAAAGTAGCAAGAGAGGGTCGCAATATCATTTACCCGATTTTGGGTCGGGATCGAATCCTCAGAGAGCTAGAATTGGAGTCGAGTATCTATCTAGTTTAGGAATGCGTATGTGCTCTTAATTACACTTCTCAACATTTTTGGGATTTTCTTTATAATTCTACTTTTCACAAACTACAAATAGTCAATTAAGCTAAGAGTTAAATATTGCAAGTTGTATCTAATGGTTTAAAAGGCACTAGGGTAGTAACTTTTACCTAGGTGGCCAATTGACGGGTACTTGCGTCTAAGGCACGATTGACATGATTGGGGAATATGTTATAGCCGTTGCTCGATACTACCCACTCTCCACCTCTCAGTAAAAAGAGTGATTTTGTCCAATTGACTTTCTCAAGACCAATTGGGTATGCATATTTGTCCAAGCAACTAGGGTTCAAGTCGGGTATTACTCCCTCGAGGTTTAACCCTTTAACTGGGACTATCAAATCTCTTGAGTCCATCCCTATTCCTTGTTGAGTCAATTTTGGAGACTTAGGCTCTCTTTCTCAAGAAGAGCCCAAGTCAATTTAGCACAAATTAGTGTTTGCAACCACTAATTCATAAATTAAACCATAAAATTGATCCAAATAACAAACACCCATAGTCAATCTAACCTTAAATCACAACACCCATCAATTACCCATACTAGGGTTGAGCCACAACCCTAGCTAATGGGTCTAGCTACTCATGCTTGAAGAGAAAATCAGAGAAATAGATGAAGAGAAAGACATATTAATTAATTACTAAAGTAAATACAAAGATTCAGTGATTAAAACTA
This sequence comes from Nicotiana attenuata, assembly GCF_001879085.1. Lineage (NCBI taxonomy): Eukaryota > Viridiplantae > Streptophyta > Magnoliopsida > Solanales > Solanaceae > Nicotiana > Nicotiana attenuata. Next base: position 319,020 of record NW_017670812.1, read on the forward strand.
CATAATAGTGCCCAAAATAGCTAAGAAAAGTCGACCCACGAGCCCAGCTTACGTATTAAATATATCTGATACCCTAAAAATGGAAAAGGAATCTATTTATACTAAGCTGAAAAATCTGTACAAAATTGCCCCTGCGGGGTTAGTGCGGACCGCACAAAATGGATCGCGGTCCGCACTAGGCTTTGGCCTTCGAAATTGATCTCTCTGAACTTGGGCTCCGCGGACCGCACAGAATGGACTGCGGCCGCGGAGGCTTCTAGTGCGGTCCGCACAAAGTTGACCGCGGACCGCGATGGCTTAAAACTTTGAAAAGTGATCTGTTCACACCGCGGACCGCAGAGAATGGACTGCGGCCGCGGTGCCTTCAGTGCGGACCGCACAAAATGGTGTGCGGCCGCACACCCTTGAAGCCTGGAAATCAGCTCTTTGAATCTTCCAGTGCGGACCGCACAAAGTGGTGTGCGGCTGCACTGGGCCTGTTCTGCATGAGATTGCCTTGTTTTTGGTACTTGTGCAAGTTTCACTCCTTTTGAGCCGATCTTTGACATTTTGTCACTTTGTTGATCAAACCTGCAATCAAGCACAACTCGTAAGCCTTTTGGGACTATTTTGTAAGAATATTTGATCAAAGCATAAGCAAGAAGGAGTATAAAATGCGTCAAAATCCCTAGTTATCATCTTCTCCTCCAAATCAATTGTAAGTCGTTTTTAACTAATTCCCTTCAATCATTAACATCTTTTAACATGATTTCAACTTCAAATCAAAGATTTTCATGGGGAAATTGGGTGTTTTGGGTAGAACCTAGGTTTTTTAAAAAATTGGGGATTTGGACCTCGGTTTGAGGTCCGATTTCAAACAAAATTATATATTTGGTTTTGTGGGGGAATGGGTGACCGGGTTTTTGTTTGAACCTCGGGTTTTGACCATGTGGGCCCGGGGGCAATTTTTGACTTTTGGGTAAAACTTTGGGACATTCATTTTCATGCATTAGAACTGATTCATTTAGCGTTTATTCATGTAATTAAGTAACTTGTGACTAGATACGAGCGAATTGGTGGTGGAATCAAGGGGTAAAGCTACAATTGAATCGTGAATTGTGTTCGTGGCATCGAGGTAAGTATTTGGTCTAACCTTAGCTTGAGGGATTAGGAGTCGAGTCCTATTTGATATGTGGTAAATGTTGAGTATGACGTATAGGCATGGCGAGTATCTATACGTTGGTGTCTAGAATGCCCGTGGGTCTTATATTGTGATTATCATGACTTCGTTGTATCTTTCATGCCTTGGTGATGGTTTCTATATGTTGTGTAAAGTTTGTGGAAGGAATTGTGACCTATGACCATTGAGGAGCGTTGGCTCGAGTTGTATAACAAATTGTGAAAGTGTAAGTGATAATTGAACCTTTAGAGCATTGGCTCGAGTTGTGAATTGAATTGTGAAGTAAAAGTGAGAAAGAGAAGAGATCATTATGTTGCCCCCTTGCCGGGCTATTGTTGCTTTAAATTGTTATTTCCCTTGCCGGGATTTAGTTGTTGTATTGATGTTGTCCCTTGCCGGGACTTGTTGTTGAATTATAGTTCACTTGCCGGATTATTATTGCAATTTCATTTATTTCCCTTGCCCTATTGTTTGTGATTGTTGTTTGGGTGAGGAAAGAGAGTTAAAGCACGAAGGGTGATGTCGTGCATTGTTTTTCTAAGGAAAGAGTGTAAAGCACGAAGGGTGATGTCGTGTCGCACGATGTACCATTCCGTGCCGATTATATTGATTATATAGTGAGGAAAGAGAGTAAAAGCACGATGGGTGATGTCGTGCACGTTTTCATTACTTGATTGTTTTGGTGAGGACGAGAGTAAAAGCACGAAGGGTGATGCCGTGCATTTATTGATTTCTGGTTCTTTATTGATATCCGAGATATATTGCTTCTTACATTTACCTGTTGTCTTTCTATTCGGAATTGATATTCCCCTGCAGCATGCTCCCCCTCCCATATTCGACTGTTTAATTCTGTACTTCTTTTCCGCTGTATATATTTGAATTGCACAGGTTTATTTGTTAGTCTGGTCCTAGCCTCGTCACTACTTCGCCGAGGTTAGGCTAGGCACTTACCAGCACATGGGGTCGGTTGTGCTGATACTACACTCTGCACTCTTTTGTGCAGATCCCAGCGCTATAGACTTCGGACTGTAGGTTGGGTGGCTACCTTCAGTCCTCGCGGAGATCCATGGTAGACCTGTAGGCGTCCGCAGGCCCTGGCGTCTCCCTCTATCTCTCTTCCCTGTTTCATTTTCCTTACATTCAGAAACAGAGTATTGTTATTTTCTTCAGACTTTGTATGTAGTGAATCTTAGACCGTCTGTGACACTGTGACACCAGGTTTTGGGCAATTAAGGCTTGAGTAATTGTAATAGACACAGATTTCAGACATTTCATTATTTTCTTTCGCTTAATATAACTTTTCCGCTGTTTATACGTTATTGCTTTATAATTGTTAAAAGGAAATAATTGGATAATGAAGTAATTAGTTCAAGAAATTGGCTTGCCTAGCTCTCATTAGTAGGCGTCATCACGACTCCTGAGGGTGGGAAATCCGAGTCGTGACAAGTTGGTATCAGAGCTCTAGGTTACATGGGTCTCACAGTTCACAGACAATCTTAGTAGAGTTTGAGGGATCGGTACGAAGACGTCTGTATTTATCCCCCAAAGGCTACAGAGTTAGGAAAATTTCACATCTTTTCTCTCCTGTCGTGCGGTTTGGTTTCTCAATGCTGATTGAATTTCTATTCTGTTCTCTCACAGATGTCGAGAACACGCGCTTCCTCATCCACTGACCAGCAGCTCCCACAAGGGGCAAAGGGCGAGGCTGAGGCCATGCTAGAGGCCGAGGCAGGGGCAGAGCTCAGCCCAGAGCAGCAGCACCAGCAGCGGAGCCTCAGGTTGACTTTGATGATGAGGTTCCGGCCCCAACAGCTGCGGTGGGCCCAGATCAGCTCCCAGAGGGGTTTATTGCTACCCCAGTACTCCAGGATGCTCTGGTCCGTCTAGTGGGCCTTATGGAGAGTGTTACCCGGGCAGGCTTGCTTCCTGTAGCACCAGCCGTCTCTCAGGCTGGAAGAGGAGCCCAGACTCCTGCCACTCGTACTCCGGAGCAGGTAGCTCCCCAGTTTCAGACTCCAGTAGTTCATCCAGTTGGAGCAGCTCAGCCGGTCTTGTTAGCCCAGGCAGGTGATGGAGCAGCTATGTCTGCCGATGCTTTGTGGAGATTGGACAGGTTTACCAAGCTCGTCACTACTACTTTCAGCAGTGCATCTTCTGAGGATCCCCGGGATTATCTAGACAGCTATCATGAGGTTCTCAGGAACATGGGAATAGTTGAGACCAATGGGGTCGATTTTGCTACTTTTTGCTTGTTTGGATCCGCCAAGACTTGGTGGAGAGATTATTGCTTTGCTAGACCAGCCGGGTCACCAGCTTTGACTTGGGAGCAGTTTACGCAGCTATTCTTCAGAAGTTTCTCCCCATCACTCAGAGAGAGGCCTATCGGAGGCAGTTTGAGCGTCTCCAGCAGGGTTCTATGACCGTTACCCAGTATGAGACCAGATTCATCGACTTGGCTCGTCATGCTCTTATCATACTTCCCACTGAGAGAGAGAGAGGGTGAGGAGGTTCATTGATGGACTTATTCGGCCGATTCGTCTTCAGATGGCTAGGGAGACTGGGAGTGAGATATTTTTCCAGGAAGCGGCCAATATGGCCCGGAGGGTTGAGATGGTTCTATCGCAGGGAGGTGGTCATGGGTCAGACAAGAGGCCCCGTCATTCAGGCCGATTCAGTGGTACCTCGTCTGGAGGTAGGGATTTGTATGGTAGAGGCCAACCTTCTAGGCCTTTTCAGTCGGCACTTCAGGTCTCTCACGGTGCTTCAGGTGGTTGTGGTCCTCAGATGCAGCATTCTGATCAGCAGTCCTACAGTGCACCACCAGCTCCCATCAGTGCACCGCCGCTTCAGAGTTATCAGGGTGCTCATTCAGGTCGTCAGGGTCAGCAGTCTCAGCAGCCGAGGGCTTGTTACACTTCTGGTGATGTGGGTCACATTGCTAGGTTTTGCCCTTGAGCACCGAATAGCTCTCAGCATCAGGGTTCCCGTGCCGTGGTTCAGACACCAAGTGTTCGACAGCCCGCCCAGCCAGCCAGAGTTGGGGATAGAGGTGCTAGAGGTGGAGGTAGAGGTCCTAGAGGTGGAGCTCAGGCTGCTAAAAGTGGAGGCCAGCCAGCGGCAGGCCGTCCCAGAGATGTGGTTTAGGGTGGTGGGGCCCAGCCCCGATGTTATGCTCTTCCAGCCAGGCCCGAGGCTGAGGCTTCCGATGCAGTTATTACAGGTACTGTTCTTGTTTATAGTAGAGTTGCTTCAGTTTTATTTGATCCAGGGTCTACGTACTCGTATGTTTCATCTTATTTTGCACCGTACCTGGTCATGCCTAGTGATTCTTTGAGTGTTCCTGTTTATGTGTCTACACCGGTGGGTGATTCCATTATGGTAGATTGAGTCCATCATTCATGTATAGTTGTGATTGGAGGTCTCGAGACTCGTGTAGATTTGCTTCTTCTGGACATGGTTGATTTCGATGTCACATTGGGAATGGACTGGTTATCACCTATCATGCTATCTTGGACTGTCATGCCAAGACTGTGACCTTAGCCTTACCGGGTGTACCTCGCTTAGAGTGGAGAGGGACTCCTGGTCATTCTACCCGTAGTGTTATCTCTTATGTGAAGGCTCGGTGTATGATCGAGAAGGGGTGTTTGGCCTATTTGGCCTATGTTCATGATTCTAGTGCTGAGGTTCCTCCTATTGAGTCTGTGCTCGTTGTTCGTGAGTCTCCTGAGGTATTCCCTTCAAGCCTGTCGGGTATGCCACCCGACAGGGATATTGACTTTTGCATTGATTTGGCTCCGGGCACTTAGCCCATTTCTATTCTGCCGTATCGTATGGCCCCGCCTGAGTTGAAAGAGTTGAAGGAGCAGTTGCAAGACTTGGTCGAGAAGGGTTTCATTAGACCTAGTGTTTCGCCTTGGGGTGCGCCGGTGTTGTTTGTTAAGAAGAAGGATGGATCGATGCGAATGTGTATAGATTACCGGCAATTGAACAAGGTTACAATCAAGAATAAGTATCCGCTGCCGAGGACTGATGATTTGTTTGATCAGCTTCAGGGTGATAAGGTATTTTCAAAGATTAACTTGAGATTTGGCTACCATCAGTTGAGGATTAGGGCATCCGATGTCCCTAAGAAAGCTTTCCGCACTCGATACGGACATTATGAGTTCTTGGTGATGTCATTTGGGTTGACAAATGCCCAGCAGCTTTTATGGATTTGATGAACCGAGTGTTCAGGCCTTATTTGGATTCGTTCGTGATAGTCTTCATTGATGATATTTTGATATATTCTCACAGCCAGGAGGAGCACGAGCAGCATCTTAGAGTGGTTCTTTAGACCTTGAGGGATAGTCAGTTGTATACTAAGTTTCGAAGTGTGAGTTCTGGTTGAGTTCAATTGCATTCCTGGGTCATGTTGTATCAGTAGAGGGTATTCAGGTTGATCCAAAGAAGATTGAGGCAGTTAAGAAATGGCCTAGACCAACATCAGCTACAGAGATTCGGAGTTTCTTGGGATTGGCAGGCTACTATCGTCGGTTTGTAGAGGGGTTTTCATCTATCGCAGCCCCGATGACCAGGTTGACCTAGAAGGGTGCCCAGTTCAGATGGTCGGACGAGTGTGAGGCGAGCTTTCAGAGGCTCAAGATAGCTCTGACTACGGCACCGGTGTTTGTTTTGCCCACAGGTTCAGGGCCTTACAGTTTATTGTGATGCATCTCGTATTGGGCTTGGTGCGGTTTTGATGTCGGATGGCAAGGTCATTGCCTATGCTTCGCGGCAGTTGAAGATTCATGAGATGAACTATCCGGTTCATGATTTGGAGTTAGCAGCCATTGTCCACGCGTTGAAGATTTGGAGGCATTATCTGTATGGCATGGCATGTGAGGTGTTCACGGATCACAAGAGTCTGCAGTACTTGTTCAAGCAGAAGGAGCTAAACTTGAGGCAGAGGAGGTGGTTGGAGCTGTTGAAAGACTATGATATCACCATCTTATATCATCCGGGGAAGGCCAATGTGGTGGCCGATGCTTTGAGTAGGAAGTCAGCCAGTATGAGCAGTCTTGCTTATATTCCGGTCGGTGAGAGGCCGCTTGCTCTGGATGTTCAGGCTTTAGCCAATCAGTTCGTGAGGTTGGATGTTTTTGAGCTCAGCCGCGTGATAGCTTGCACAGTCGCTCGTTCTTCATTATTGGAGCGTATCCGAGACTGGCAGTATGATGATCCCCATTTGTGTGTTCTTAGAGACACGGTGCAGCACGGAGGTGCCAAGCAGGTTACCTTAGGTGATGATGGAGTTTTGAGATTGTAGGGTCGAGTTTGTGTGCCTAATGTGGATGGGCTTGAGAGTTGATTTTAGAGGAGGCCCGTAGTTCCCGGTACTCTATTCATCCGGGCGCCACGATGATGTATCAGGATTTGCGGCAGCATTATTGGTGGCGGAGAATGAAGAAGGATATCGTTGCGTATGTGGCTCGGTGTTTGAATTGTCAGCAGTTTAAGTACGAGCATCAGAGGCCCGGTGGTTCATTTCAGAAGATTGAGATTCCTGAGTGGAAGTGGGAGCGTATCACTATGGACTTTGTAATTGGACTCCCACGGACTCAGAGGAAGTTCGATGCAGTGTGGGTTATTGTTGATAGGCCGACCAAGTCAGCGCACTTCATCCCTGTGGCAGTCTCTTATTCTTCCGAGAGGTTAGCTGAGATCTATATTCGGGAGATTGTTCGTCTTCATGGTGTGCCCGTGTCTACCATTTCGGATCGAGGTACGCAGTTTACCTAACATTTTTGGAGAGCAGTTCACCGAGAGTTGGGCACGCGGGTTGAGTTGAGCACGGCGTTTCATCCTCAGACGGACGGGCAGTCTGAGTGGACTATTCAGATTTTGGAGGATATGCTCTGAGCTTGTGTCATTGACTTTGAAGGCTCGTGGGATTAGTTTTTGCCTTTAGGAGAGTTTGCCTACAACAACAGCTACCAGTCGAGTATCCAGATGGCTCCTTATGAGGCTTTTTATGGTAGACGGTGTCGGTCGCCGGTTGGATGGTTTGAGCCGGGAGAGGCTCAGTTGTTGGATACGGATCTAGTGCAGGATGCCTTAGACAAGGTCAGGATTATTCAGGATAGGCTTCGTACAGCTCAGTCCAGGCAAAAGAGCTATGCCGACCGCAAGGTTCGTGATTTCGCATATATGGTCGGTGAGCGGGTATTGCTTCGAGTGTCGCCTATGAAGGGCGTGATGAGATTTGGGAAGAAGTGCGAGCTTAGCCCTAGGTTCGTTGGCCCGTTTGAGATTCTTGATCGAGTGGGAGAGGTGGCTTATAGACTTGCATTGCCGCCGCGCTTATCAGTCGTGCATCCAGTGTTTCATGTGTCCATGCTTCGGAAGTATCACGGCAATCCATCCCACGTGTTTGATTTCAGCACTGTCCAATTGGATAAGGACTTGTCTTATGAGGAGGAGCCGGTAGCTATTCTAGACCGGCAGGTTCGTCAGTTAAGATCGAAGAGTTTTCCTTCTGTTCGTGTTCTATGGAGAGGTCAGCCTGCTGAGGCATCGACCTGGGAGTCCGAGTCCGATATGCGGAGTCGTTACCCCCATCCTTTCCCCGACTCAGGTACTTCTGTCCGTTCGAGGACGAACGGTTATTTTAGAGGTGGAGAATGTGATGAACCCAAAAGGTCATCACTTGTTTTTAAAATGAATTCTGCGTTTCGAGGCCTTAGAAACCTCTTTTAGTAGCCGGAAAGCCTATATGTGAAAGTGTGTGAAAAATGATAAATTTTGGCTATAAAATGAATTAATTTGACTTCGGTCAACGTTTTGGGTAAACGGACCCGGACCCGCGATTTGACGGTCCCGGAAGGTTCGTAGGAAAATATGGCACTTGGGCATATGCCCGGAATCGAAATCCGAGGTCCCTAGCCCGAGAAATGAATTTTTGAAAGAAATTGTTTTCTGAAAAATATAAAGGTTTTTGAAAGTGAAATGTTATGTGAAACCTGAGGTATCTGGCCCGTATTATGGTTTTGGAGCCTGGTACAGGTTCAATATGATTTATATGTCTTGTCGGTAAAGTTTGGTAAGAAACAGAATCCATTTTGACGTGATTCGGACCTTAAATGCAAAATTTGATGTTTAAGAAGTTTTGAGAAATTTCATTGATCTTGAGGTTTAGTTCGATGTTCATGATGTTATTTTGGTGATTTTATTGCACGAATAAGTCCGTAGGATGTTTTTGAGGTTGTGTGTATATTTGGTTTGGAGCCCCGAGGGCTCGGGTGAGTTTTGGATAGGCCACGGAGTGTATTTTGGACTTGGTAAATTGCAGGTTTTTAGCAGATGTGCACAGGTCTGCAGGCTTCGCAAATGCGAAGTCTGGCTCGCAAATGCGAGACCTCCATTGCAAATGCGAAAATAGGACCTGGGCCGGCCTGATCGCAAATGCGACCACTTGGCTCGCAAATGCGGAAGGCCAGTCGAAAATGCGATGCCTGCATCGCAAATGCGAAGTTTCTCATTTGACTCATGGGGTCGCAAATGCGACCCTAACTTCGCAATTCCCATAATAGCAGAGGTCGGGGTTCGCAATTGTGAACCCCTGTTCGCAATTCCCACATCTGAGACCTGCAACTTTTATATTTAGCCGAATTTTAAACCCATTTTCATATCCTCTCAAAACATAAACACACTAAGGCGATTTTTCAAAGGTTTCTTCTCCATCAAATCAACTGTAAGTCATTTTTATCCAATTTCCTTCAATCATTAACATCATTTAACATGATTTCAACTTCAAATCAATGATTTTCATGGGGAAATTGGGTGTTTTGGGTAGAACCCAGGTTTTTTTAAAAATTGGGGATTTGGACCTCGATTTGAGGTCCGATTTCAAAACAAATTATATATTTGGGTTCGTGGAGGAATGGGTGACCGGGTTTGTGTTCGAACCTCGGGTTTTGACCATGTGGGCCTGGGGGCGATTTTTGACTTTTGGGTAAAACTTTGGGAAATTAATTTTCATGCATTAGAATTGATTCATTTAGCGTTTATTCATGTAGTTAAGTAACTTGTGACTAGATACGAGTGAATTGGTGGTGTAATCAAGGGGTATAGCTATAATTGAATCGTGAATTGTGTTCGTGGCATCGAGGTAAGTGTTTGGTCTAACCTTAGCTTGACGGATTAGGAGTCGAGTCCTATTTGCTATGTGGTAAATGTTGAGTACGACGTATAGGCATGGTGACGAGTATCTATACGTTCGTGTCTAGCATGCCCGTGAGTCTTATATTGTATTTATCATGACTTCGTTGTATCTTTCATGCCTTGGTGATGGTTTCTATATGTTGTGTAAAGTTTGTGGAAGGAATTGTGACCTATGAATATTGAGGAGCGTTGGCTCGAGTTGTATAACGAATTGTGAAAGTGTAAGTGATAATTGAACCTTTAGAGCATTGGCTCGAGTTGTGAATTGAATTGTGAAGTAAAAGTGAGAAAGAGAAGAGATCATTATGTTGCCCCCTTGTCGGGCTATTGTTGCTTTAAATTGTTACTTCCCTTGCCGGGATTTAGTTGTTGTTTTGATGTTGTCCCTTGCCAGGACTTGTTGTTGAATTATTGTTCCCTTGCCGGGATTATTATTGCAATTTCATTTATTTTCCTTGCCCTATTGTTTGTGATTGTTGTTTGGGTGAGGAAAGAGGAGTTAAAGCACGAAGGGTGATAACGTGCATTGTTTTTGTGAGGAAAGAGTGTAAAGCACGAAGGGTGATGCCGTGCCGCACGATGTACCATTCCGTGCCGATTATATTGATTATATAGTGAGTAAAGAGAGTAAAAGCACGAAGGGTGATGCCGTGCACGTTTTCATCACTTGATTGTTTTGGTGAGGACGAGAGTAAAAGCACGAAGGGTGATGCCCTGCATTTATTGATTTCTTGTTCTTTATTAATATCCGAGATATATTACTTCTTACATTTACCTGTTGTCTTTCTATTTGGAATTGATATTTCCCCCGCAGCATGCTCCCCCTCCCATATTCCACTGTTTAATTTTGTACTTCTTTTCCGCTGTATATATTTGAATTGCACAGGTTTATTTGGTCGTCTGGTCCTAGCCTCGTCACTACTTCGCCGAGGGTAGGCTAGGCACTTACCAGCACATGGGGTCGATTGTACTGATACTACACTCTGCACTCTTTTGTGCAGATCCCAGCGCTGTAGACTTCGGACCGTAGATTGGGTGGCTACCTTCAGTCCTTGCGGAGATCCAAGGTAGACTTGCAGGCGTCCGCAAGCCCTGGCGTCTCCCTCTATCTCTATTCCCTGTTTCATTTTCCTTACATTCAAAAACAGAGTATTGTTATTTTCTTCAGACTTTGTATGTAGTGAATCTTAGACCGTCTGTGACACTGTGACACCAGGTTTTGGGTGATTAAGGCTTGAGTAATTGTAATAGACACAGATTTCAGACATTTCATTGTTTTCTTCCGGTTAATTTATCTTTTTCGCTGTTTATACGTTATTACTTTATAATTGTTAAATGGAAATAATTGGATAATGAAGTAATTAGTTCAAGGAATTGGCTTGCGTAGCTCTCATTAGTAGGCGCCATCACGACTCCCGAGGGTGGAAAATCCGGGTCGTGATAGTTTTATATTTATAAAATGGGGACCCATATTTTTAAATTGTTAATTATATGTTATAAATCATTTTAGCTTTTTTATATTAATCTTCAGAAGCCATTTACTATTTCTTATAATTTAAAAAGGGGAAATTGGCTATTTAAATAACAGCCCATTTGTATTTCAATTTTAGCCTAAATTGAACCCCAATCCCCCAGCCCAATTTTAATTTAAACCCGACCCTTACCCAATTAAATCCTACCCAAACCTGGATCCCCACCTACCCCTTTTAATCTAGGCCGTCGATCATTCAGATCAACGGCCACCATTGCCCCTTACCATTTTTAACCCCTAAACGACCCCTTACCCTAAATCATTACTCACCACCCGCCGCCCTTGAATCCCTTCCTCTCAAACTCTCTCTGCAACATCACCTAAACCCTAGCCGCCGCCACCCAAATCTACCCTAATTCCTTTCAATCCCCACCTAATCCATTGACTCCCATGGCGGTTTGAGGCGTGTACTCGTCTCCTATGTCTACTGGTTACCTATTTTCGTGATTCCATGGACAGATCTCGAAGAGATCTGGTCTAGTCCATGCTCAACCTCTATCTCTGGTCTTTTTCCGGCCACCCATGACCGTTCAAGTCGGATCCATGGCTTTTCCGGCTAGGTCGGTAACCTTTCGAAGTCTTTCTCACTTTTCTGGGTTCTCTGAAACCCTAGCTTTAAGAGATTTTCGATTTTTCTTTCAGATCTTTAGATCTATGCATGTTATGAACTTCTTAGGTTTTCTCAAAGGTTCTTCGATTTTCTTTCAAAATAACTCTTCATTTTCAAATTAGGGTTTCCTAAACTTTTCTCCGATTTTCAGTATGTTTTACGATTTTACTATGTTTAAACAGTTTGTCCATGTTTTCTACTACCTGGTTCATCGTGTTTAAAACCCTAAGTGTTTTGGTTCTATCTGGGTTTATGAAACTCTCTCTTTGTTTATTTTATACGCATGTTTGGTTCGATTAAGTTCTTTGTGTTTGAATTCTTTTTTTCTTGTTTGACTTATCCGATCCTGAGTTCCTACCTTTTCAACTCAGCTCTGTCAAAACCCTAAGTCCTTATAAATTTTTTCTTCACTTATTGCTATGAGTTTAAAGACTTTTCTTGTTTCTGTGTGTTGATCTCCTTTACCTGTTACTATGGTTTCTTCACTTCTGATTCTATCTGACCACTTGACTTTGTTGACTACTATGCTCTGAGTAGGTTTCTTTTACTACTGAATCATAGCCTACTCCTGCTACTACTATATGTTTCTGTTGCTTCTTTTGTCAATATGTTTGACCCTGCATGTCTAATACGCCTGTTCATTCCTTGCTATTTATATGTCGAAGTGCAGAATCGTGACCACTTCTTGATTGATCTTGCTTTCCTTAAGTGACGGTTTAATTGCAAGGTTTTCTTATAAACCCTAAATTTTACTCGTTTGTTTAAATTGATTGATTCCCTTCCTTTAATTACTATGATGTTTTACCATGAATCCTTTCCCAAAATTAAGTATATTTTGTACTTAGACTCAATTATTTACCTTATACTTTTACTACCCCCTTATATGGCAAGAATCAAATTGTCTCTAACTGATTTCTTTCCTTAAATAACTTTGTTAGTATCCGTTTGAGCAGTAATCCCTTGATTAAAGGGAAGTACTTGTGTTGATTGATTCTGATTGTGATTATTTCCATGTCTGTGATAAAACCTTACTTGTTACCTTATTCTCTACTCGTTTAAAGCTATAAATACCCCAATGTTTTCCTTAGAAAAACACGAACAATTGAGTTCGTAACACACACTTACACACTCAAAACTCTTTCTTTCTCTATTACTACTTGTGCTACTGCTTTGTCTAGTCGGCTGAGAGCCAAGGCTAGACTGTGGAATCCTGCTTAGTTTTCCTTTCTGCACTTTGCTTCTTTGACTGGTGTGTCCTAGTTTAATTTTAAAGCTCCACCAACAACATGCTGCCTTATTTGTTTCAACTTCTTTCATTTTGGTCTACTCCCGCTTGGGGTTCTATTAAAGTGCATTACTAGCATGCTATAATGTCTCCCCTTCCCCTTTAGATTAATGCACTCCCCTATGTGTGTTTCAAGGCATGCTCTGTCAGTCACTTATTGTGCACTTGCCATCCCAAGTCCCTATCCCCTCAATGTGCTTATGTTCTTTCTGACTAGCCTGTGATCATGCCAGTATCAGCCATTGTTGTGCATGTCCAACTAGTCCTAAGACCCTTAATGGGGTTATGTGTTTACAGTCAAATGTATGTGTGTCCCAAACCCCTTGACCCCTTTGTATGACTACTGATTCTGTGTGTGATCCCATCTTGGGAGTTTGAGTTTTGCTTACTACCACAACTGCTTTCAATCACCTCTGTTACTGATTACTTTCAACCCAGTTTTTAAACAAACCCTTTTCAAACTATGTCCAGCACTCTCACCTACTCTTAGAATCTAGGTTCTACCCCTTTTGTGTGAGCCTTGCCTTGGGACGCTTGAGCTCCCTCTGAACTTGGACACATAAGAGTTGGCCCTTCCACACTGCACTCATTCTGTTTTGTTATGCAAATGTGGGTGTGAGCACTGCCCAAGATCCTTTGAGGTCCTCAGGGAACTCTGACACACCCACATATGAGAAAGGCTTTGGAATAATATTGGCATTGAAGTGATTAATTACATAACTCATACAGGAAGTCAAGATCAGGCTTCCTATGGTTGTAGCTTCTTGTTTTTCTTTCATTTCTGCATATGTAATTCAATCACGGTTTGTAATATTTTGGAAACATTATGGGGTTGGCTAGTGAAAAGGGATTGGAAATATGCATGCTATCAAAAGGGGTAGAAAGCATGTTATTAGGTTTACATTCCTAATTGCGTAATAGAATCCATGCTTAGGACTCATTTCATGCATTAGAGATCATGTTCCTTAGGATTTACACTTACTGTTTTCAGCATGTCCATTTCACTATCATACCACTTAGCAAATCCTGCGTTAAATGTGTTAATAACCAGTGTTTTTGCAATCATGTTCCTACTGCCATGCACATTTAGAGATACTGTTTTAGGCTAAAACAACACTAACAAGCATGTCATCTCTGCATATTCTAGTAATCATGTTCTAAACGCTGTAGTATTCGTGCATATAGAAATCCTGTTTAGGATTCTGCATATACATTCTTCTGCATCTCTGCACGTTAGATATCATGTCTTTAGGATTTCATTTATATTTGCTTAAGCACACTTAGGCTAATTATGAACGCATAAAAGGAATACAACAATTTTACTTAGTCTTTGCAATTAACTAGCAACAATTCTATGTGCTGAACACCTAGAACAGCATGTTTAGGTAATAATAATAATCTCCAACTGTCTTAATAATCTTGGATAACTACTGAATCCTGCTCACGCCTAGGCAAGCCTATGTAATTACTTAAATAAAACTGGGACTACTTTGGTTAACTATCAACTGCTACAACCAGCAGACACGCCTGATTCGGACTTCTTTTCTGAGTTATATAATGAATCTGGTTCTGACTCAAACACCCTGCTTTAGGATTTTAAAATTCAGACCTTAACTGTGTTTAAGTCGTGCTGTTTATATGCATTATTTGCGGAGGTATACATGAGCCTTCTAATTGTTTACATGTCTCCCCTTTAAATGCAGTCCTATGTGTCTTTTTGTATGTCGCCTTAGCCTTTTTACCTTTAAACCTAAGAGTCAGCCTAAAACCTTCCTCTTATAGGAATAGTAGCCCTAAATCCCTCCGGGACTGATAGGGATGGGACGAGTAACAGCATGCAATAGAGATCGACACCAATCATCGCTTTAATACCTTCACAGGGTGGGAAGGGTAGATATGGATATGATGACCGGTGCGCTAACACCACGTGTATCCCCTCTTCTGAGGTGTTCCATACCGGGTACTGCATTGATGTGATCCATATTACAAACAAACCTAGGACTCCTTTTACATTCACAAGCATGTTTAGATTATAACTCTTTTCAAAACCTTGCTTTTATTGTTTTTCAAACACTTGTGTATTTAAATTCAAAATCCCCTATTACTTGAGCCTTATTTGTTTACTTGCTAATTGCACAAAATCACAAAAAAAAAAAACTATCTGGCCGGGAACCACACTAGTGGATCCTGAGGGGTGCCTAACACCTTCCCCTTAGGATAATTTCAAGCCCTTACCCTATCTTTGGTTACCAAACATAGTTGTAGTTGAACCCCATAGGTGCCCTAACACACCTTAAAATCGTTAGGTGGCGACTCTTCAAAATTGCAAAACCCCTTTCCCGAAAGGAAAGAATTGTCCCAACCAAATGTCATAAACCCGATTTCGCGAGAAAAAGGGGGCTAGACAGCATGGCGACTCTGCTGGGAATTTCTTTTTAGGCTTTTACCATTTCAGATTGTTCTTGTGAATTTGTACCCTCCCTTTATGTGTAATTACTTGTTTAATTTCTTTAAGCATTCAATTTCTTCTTCAAAAGCAAAACTGACGTATCTTTCTTGTTTCCTTCCTTTACTTGCTGCCTTAAATTATAAAAACTGCTGTATTTATTGCTTTCTTAACGTGAAAATACATGTCAACATGCTTTTCAATTGTTGCATAATCATGCTCAACATCATACTCCACTCGTGCCAAACAAATACTATAGCAACGCTTTCAATGAGTGGTTGCGCTCGTCATATATCATTGCCCCCTAAATCCGGAAAGGCATATTTGCGATAAAACTAGTCGATAAGCGGTGCAGTCGACAGTTCCGTGCCTTCCCCCCTTGAGTTGTCCACTCAAGGGTACCAGTCTAAAACCCCATAGAAACCTTACTCTGTTTAAATTGTGCATGCATCATGGTCAAACCTAGTCGGGTCAGTTATGTTGTCCACATAATGATCCTTTAAGCTAACCTTATCCAAAGTCCACTGGGTTTCCTTAAAACCCAAACGAACATCGTCACGTTCTGTGCATTTATTTGGAGACTTAAATGCTTCATGCTAATTGTTTATATTAAATAGTCGAGTCTGGTGGGGGTAAGGGCCTAACCCTGTTTGCCTTGCAGAGAAATGAGGCACGACGTCCCCAGATTCGGCATGCTCACCAACATCCACCCAAGATTGCTAGGTTGGTGGAGAGATCTACATTCGAGTGACCAAACCCTCGTCAGAAAATATTTGGGCAATCTACCATCCCTCCTGGAGATTCAACCTAACAACATGATCATAGAAGCTGCTACGTTGTTTTGGGATTGTGAAAGGGCTATCTTCCGCTTTGGGGACATCGAGATGACACCTCTGTTAGAGGAGATAGGTGGACTGGCCGGTCTAGTGTGGAAACTCCGGGTCTGCTAATTCCCGAGAATTGCACAGGTAGAGGTTTCTTTAAAATGATGGGTTTGAAGAAGAATGCGGAATTGACATGCCTAAAGGAATCATACATCCCTTTTGACTACCTGTATGAAAGGTACAGCCACAACAAATCCTACCGTACCTACCCTGACGAGTTTGCCATCACATCCTTGGGACACATCCATCGCAGGGTTTTCGCCTTCATGTTTTGCTTCCTGGGTCTGATCGTATTTCTGATGAAGAAAGGTAGAATTCATACTAGGCTAGCTATGGCAACCAAAACCCTAATGGAGGGGATTGGTGGGCAGGCATTACGCATGTGCCCATGATCATTGCAGACATATATCGAGCCTTAGAGAAGTGTCAACGAGGAGCAAAACACTTCGAAGGCTGCAATCTGCTACTTCAACTTTGGTTCATGGAACATCTCCAAAAAGGAGAATACCGACAAGAAATTCGGCGAAGGGATTGGGATGATCACATCAGTTTCCACCATCCAAAGCGAATGAATTACATCCCCGACATGTTCGCTCAGCCTGAGAATGCAAAAGGATGGGTTGAGCTATTTGATAATCTGACCGAAGAACAGGTTGAATAGATGTTCGAGTGGTTTCCGACAGAGGAGTTCATCGCCCGATCCAGAGATGCACCTTTCCTGATACTAATTGGTCTAAGAGGAACATACCCTTACGTCCCTCTTCGAGTTATGAGGCAAACTGGTAGGAAGCAAGTCATACCCAGGGTCGACAAGATGAGCCAGTTTCGAGCCGACTTCCAAAACGATGATAGTCCCTACAAGTGCCAAGCCCAACTCATGTGGCATTGCAATATCGCAATGGGGAGAGACACCATCGAGCCAGACAGATAGCATGCCGATTGTACTCCTTTCTATTCAGGTTGGTTGGAAGACAATCATGATGGTCTGGGCCAGCCAGGGTTTGTTCGAGGCCACAGGATTATAGATGAAAAGGCCGAGGTGCAAGTCAAGTACAACCAGCTGCGCAAAAGGATCCATGAGTGCGAGAGCGAACATTGCGAAATACTAGAGTCCAACCAGAAGCTGATTAAGGAATGGAAAGACATGGCTACCAACGCCAACAAAAGGCTGGGATACTTGGAGCGAGGCATAGTATAACTGGAAAGAAAGTTTCTCAAAAGGGTTGAAGATTGTCAAGAGGCTAAAGGGACCGAAGGTGGACATCTAGCCAGAGCATACCTATTGCTAGGACTTCACGAGTTGGGGAAGTTGTTCGACGGAGTCGAGGATGCCGAATCTGGGGAAGGTCCTTCTGGGACCAAGTAGATAGGAGTTTACCTTTTCCTCTTTAAAAATGTAATAAGGCCAGTGGCCATTAGTGACTTTATTTCTTATCAATTTGGGATTCATCTTATTTTTATCAATAAAATGAGGCATTTAAAATTCTAAGTTCTCCAAATCAATCTGTCGCTAGGCCTACCTCGGGCACAACGAGGCACAACGAGCACTCTCACCTACTCTTAGAATCTAGGTTCTGCCCCTTTTGTGTGAGCCTTGCCTTGGGACCCTTGAGCTCCCTCTGAACTTGGACACATAAAAGCTGGCTCTTCCACACTGCACTCATTCTGTTTGGTTATGCAAATCTGGGTGTGAGCACTGCCCGGGATCCTTTGAGGTCCTTAGGGAACTCTGACACACCCAGATATGAGAAAGGCTTTGGAATAATATTCGTTAATTGAAGTGATTAATTACATAACTTAGACAGGAAGTCAAGATCAGGCTTCCTATGGTTGTAGCTTCTTGTTTTTCTTTCATTTTTGCTTATGGGGTTGCTAGTGAAAAGGGATGGGAAATATGCATGCTATCAAAAGGGGTAAAAAGCATGTTATTAGGTTTACATACCTAATTGCGTGATAGAATCCATGCTTAGGACTCATTTCATGCATTTAGAGATCATGTTCCTTACGGATTTACACTTTACTGTTTTTCAGCATGTCCATTTCACTATCATACCACTTAGCAAATCCTGCGTTAAATGTGTTAATAACCAGTGTTTTTGCAATCATGTTCCTACTGCCATGCACACTTAGAGATCCTGTTTTAGGCTAAAACAACACTAACAAGCATGTCATCTCTGCATATTCTAGTAATCATGTTCTAAACGTTGTAGTATTCGTGCATATAGAAATCCTGTTTAGGATTCTGCATATACATTCTTCTGCATCTCTGCACGTTAGATATCATGTCTTTAGGATTTCATTTATATTTGCTTAAGCACACTTAGGCTAATTATGAACGCATAAAAGGAATACAACAATTTTACTTAGTCTTTGCAATTAACTAGCAACAATTCTATGTGATGAACACCTAGAACAGCATGTTTAGGTAATAATAATAATCTCCAACTGTCTTAATAATCTTGAATAACTACTGAATCCTGCTCACGCCTAGGCAAGCCTAGGTAATTACTTAAATAAAATTGGGACTACTTTGGTTAATTATCAACTGCTACAACCGGCAGACAGGCGTTATATAATGAATCTGGTTCTGACTCAAACACCCTGCCTTAGGATTTTAAAATTCAGACCTTAACTGTGTTTATGTCGTGCTGTTTATATGCATTATTTGCGGAGGTATACATGAGCCTTCTAATTGTTTACATGTCTCCCCTTTAAATGCAGTCCTATGTGTTTTTGTATATCGCCTTAGCCTTTTTACCTTTAAACCAAAGAGTCAGCCTAAATCCTCCCTCTTATAGGAATAGTAGTCCTAAATCCCTCCGGGACTGATAGGGATGGGACGGGTAACAACATGCAATAGAGGTCGAGACCAATCATCGCTTTAATACCTTCACGGGGTGGGAAGGGTAGATATGGATATGATGATCGGCACGCTAATACCACGAGTATCCCCTCTTCTGAGGAGTGCCATACCGGGTATTTCATTGATGTGATCCATATTACAAACAAACCTAGGACTCCTTTTACATTCACAAGCATGTTTAGATTATAACTCTTTTCAAAACCTTGCTTTTATTATTTTTCAAACACTTGTGTATTTAAATTAAAAATTTCCTATTACTTGAGCCTTATTTGTTTACTTGCTAATTGCACAAATTAACAAAAAACCATCTGGCCGGGAACCACACTAGTGGATCCTGAGGGGTGCCTAACACCTTCCCCTTAGGATAGTTTCAAGCCCTTACCGTATCTCCGGTACCAAACATAGTTGTAGTTGAACCCCGTAGGTGCCCTAACGCACCTTAAAATCGTTAGGTGGCGACTCTTCAAAATTGCAAATCCCCTTTCCCAAAAGGAAAGAGTTGTCCCAACCAAATGTCATAAACCCGATTTCGCGAGAAAAAGGGGGCGCGACATCATGTTTGTGTCATTTGTGTTGCGGATGTATTCTTTCTAGATTATGATAGTTGGCTATATCATGAGTGTTATTTTTGAGTGCAAGATTGAGAACTTTGATCTTTTAGCTTGGATTTAAAATTCTTTGATTGTGATTGGCTCGATACTTATGTTTGCCCCTTTCTTGGTTTTGCAAGGTCCAAATTCGAGGACGAATTTCTTTCAAGGTGGAGAGGATGATACAAGCCGGATGAGCACGCTTAATAAGGATGATTTCCTAGTCAACATCATAGCATTGGAGTGCTTTAAAGGAGTCAAGATCAAAAAGGCTATATTGTAAATTTAGCTATTTAGGCTAATCTTATAATTTAGGTCTACTTAGCTTCCTTACTAGCCTAAGGATATTTTAGTCATCTAGCCTAAATAGCACTCTAGTATAAATAGTCCCTTCCTCTCATTTTGGAAAGGAAGCTTTTGATGATGGATTGATAAACAAAGACCAAACCTTGAGAGGTTTAGGGTATCTTTTATTTCTCTTTGTTTACCTTATTTTCTAGATTATCTATGTTAGGTTTATCACATATTAGTTCATGTCCATACTCTTGGATAATGTTTTGTATTTGAATGTTAATTCATTGTTCTAGTTGATATATATTCTAGGGGCTTTGGATTGCATTCTTTACTTAGCTTATTGTGTGTTTTTTTAGTGTTCTTCCTCGATTAGTGTTTATCATAGTAAAATCAAGGGGTCTAACTAGTTCATAGTTAGGTTCTTGTCTTTCTCTATTTTAAACCCTAATCTTCTATCTTTTTGATTCCGTGTATTTTTGCCTTATCAGTGTTTATGATACAATTATGTATCATCTAGTATATTTATGTGATGACCCGATAGGTCATTTATAATTTTACCCTTCAGTTCTGTGTTTCGAAACCTCGAATAGCTCTGTTTAGCTTCCTCAATTTGTGTGTGCAATCTGTATCTTTTACAGAAAATTTTTATGCGAAAAATCTATGAAAAAGTGGAATTTAGCTTTAAAAACTCATTTGAGTTTACTATAGTCAATGTTTTGTGTAAACGGACTCGGATCAGTATTTCGACGGTCCTGATGGGTCCGTATCGTGATTTGCAACTTAGGCATATGCCCGGAATCGAATTCGGAAGTCCCTAACTTGGTTTAACGTAATTTGTTGAAAACTAGCAATTTAAAGAATTCCTATGTTTGAGTGCAAGCTCGAACAATTTCTAAGTTATAAATATCAAGATTCTTATGTCTAACTAATTAACTAACAAATTAAAATAGTAAATTAACAACTAAAGATACTAAGGGTTGGAGACAAGATTAAGGAAGTCTAGAGTTATGATTTTCCCAATTGTCGGAATCCTACCCGCTACGTCTTCTATAATTTCACATAATTATTCTCTACTGATCGTGAGCACTTGACTTATCGTAATTCTCTCTCGAGAAATGTACTAGTCATATTCTCTCTAATTACTCTAGCTCGCACTTTTCCACCGTTCACTATGATCACGTCAAAGCATCGTTATCTCTAATCCCACTTTTAAACCCACCGTATTGATCTCTCATATATGTTAGGAGTGACGTTGTTCAATAATCACCTAAATATGTACTCTTTTTCAAGCAATACATTATAAATAGGCATTGTTAATTGAGAGCTCTTCAATTAACTAAAATAAGCACGTAGTTGAACAAGTTAAAAAACTCAAAGATTCAATTACATCAAAACGTATCAAGAACTCATCCTATAAAAGGTTCCATCAAAACCCTAGATAACAAATTAGCTATTCATAATAGTATAAGAAACTACAATACCAGAATTCATAACCAATAATGAAAATAGGAAGAAGAAAGTGAAAAACTCTTAGAATCTCCTCTCCTTAAGTGAGTTTAAGGACTATTTATCTGTGATAGGGTTTTCATGGGGTGAAATAATACAAGCCCACTTCGGAATAGTCTTTTTAGGTTAGCTCGTTCACTCACTCACGTGCAAGCAAGAGTGAACGAGCGAAGTTCTTCTCTTTTTCTTTTCCTTCTAGGTCTCTTATGCACTTCCATGCCTTTTTGCCATAATCCGCTGTTTTTTTTTCAAGCTTCCCTCAGCTAGCTCGTTCACACTCTGCTGTGCACGTGAGAGTGAACGAGCGAAGTTCTTCTTTTGTCTTTTAGTTTCGAATCAACTTTTTTTGCTCACCTTTCGTCCAACTTGCTCCTACACATAAGAATGCACGTAATGAGCATAATTCACTACAAAAACTCATGTAACCTCTCGCATTCACACAAGTTATGAGATGAAAGTACACCCAAAAATATGCTTTTTTCACCGTTTATCAACACCCCACACTTAAACTCTTGCTCGTCCTCGAGCAACTTTCAAAGCACAGTGGCAAGAAACACCTTTAAAAACATACTCAAGCATCCTACCAATGACAATGGTTTATACGAACACTTAAAACCCAACATAAGAATTATTGACATTTTTCTTCAAAAGTAGACCTATGCCAAGACTATTTATAATATTTGTGGAACTTCTTCTAACAACCTAGTCTCAAGAGATGACTCCAGTACATTCCCTACTATGACTCACTTCTTGTGTCAACTCAAAACGCCCGGACTTAGCCATCCTTTGTAAATCATGTTCCCCTTACCATAATCAAAGAGAAATTTAGTCCACACACTCAAATATGCATTCAAGTATAATATAAGGACTTTAAAATCGAAAGAATTCACTCGCTCTCACAAAGAAATTCATAAGCATCCCGATGTTGTACCATAGGCTTGCTCGTAGTGTGTGTCTCTACTAATCTAAGCTTGCGAAGTCTAGAATCAATTAGGTCTTTGCAATAATGTAGGCTAAGGGACGGGTAGGTTATATTTGGTAAAACAGTGGCTCACCATCCTATGCACTTTAATACACTACTCTTTAGCTTTCAAATACACACACTTCATGACCAATTCAAGCAATTCCATGTAATCATATATAATTTAGCCCTTCTTCTTTAAGCACAAGTATGCATTTACTAGTCCGGATTAAGAGGAATAGGAGGTGTATTTTCTATTTTTTTCATTTTTCTTTTCTTTTTGTATTTTCTTTGATTTTTTTCTTTTCTATTTTTTTTCAACACTCTCCAAACTTGGGATGCATGGCTAATGATCTTTCAAAACATACGTGCACCTTCTGGCCTTTTTATGGTTCCACTCAAAAGATACCCTAACTATCACCTTACTCTTCTAGCAACTTAAGTACTTTCGGAGGTAAAGGTTCAAAAAGATCTAATTAAGAACAAAAAGAGAATCAGCATGTAAAGTGGGTGCCAAAGAAAAGGTTTATAGGCTCAAATGGGCTATCTAAGGATAGTTTATTAATGGTGGCATACTAGCTCAACGAACAATCGAAGAAACGCCTACATCATCTCCTAGACTCACAAAGCTTACTTATTTCGCTTTGACTAATATACGGGGCAAGTTCTAGACTAACACATGATAGTACAGAATATAATCAAGACCTCACATCACACAATGCACATGATTCACTCCGGACGGCTCAGGCTTGACTCTTAAGTTAAACAACTAAGAATAGTCATCATATTAATTCAACACATGAAAGTAATCACAGGAGTCAAAAGATGAGCCTAAGTGTCAAAAGAAAGTCACATATATTCTCAAGACATGTGGGCACATAGAATATGAAGACGCTAATCAGCTCAAATGTTACAGCTCTAAGTCCCAACATGTCAAAAAGCATAGATACTCAAGTTTTTTTCATTCCATTATCGTTTCTAAAATATGAAAGGAAAATCTTTTTGTATTTTTTTCTTTATACTTTACTCCCTCAAGAAAACGGTTTAAGAAATCCATCGTCGGGAAAAGTCCAAATATTTTTTGAAAATTCTACCTAAAAAAAACTACTACCCGATTGAAAGAGTCATCCCTTGAAAAAGAACCGTGGCCATAAGAAAAACCAAGAGAGATTATTTCTACCTAATTATTTTTATATATATAATTTTAACATACATAACATAGCACAAGAAATCACCCAGACAGTCTTCTCCTACCGCACACATAAAATTGTTCATTATCCCTAATGCACACCATATATAACAAGAGGGTAAAAGAAACTCCCTGGTAGGCCAAAGGCCGAAGCATTAGCAGCTCATGGGGTACTCAGACTTCTCCCGGGCATTGGTCCATTGTGCGGGTACCCCACACTTAGTTCCAACCATCTTTCTTAATTTTGCTTCCTTCCAATTGGCTTCACGTCGCATGCTCCTACTCCTACAAAATCAAAACAGTACTACAGAAATAATACAATACAATAAATAATTTAAAAAAAACTAAAAATAAATAAAAGCACTAAAGTTGGATTGCCTCCTACAAGCGCTTGATTTAACGTCGCGGCACAACGCGAATCACTTTTTAGCTCCACCTCGAGCTTATGAATTGAACCCCAAGTTTTGCTTCGAGCTTATGATTACGCTCTTGTGGTGGTACAAATTCTTGCAAGCCAAAAATTAAATAAATTCTCATGCACTTTTTGGCTCTCGACCGAGAAGTGTCACCTTGCCTAGATGGCCTTGAAATTTTCAAAATATAAGGCTTATCTACCTCTTCCCTTGACTCCTTTTTATGCTTATAAGGATCAATTTTCATTTCACCTTTGAACATAATGTATAAAAGTATTTGGAATAAGGTCCAACGCGCTTCAATGCCTGAACTTCAAGATTTTCAGCCTCATCAACACAAATTATACTAGAGTCAGCTAAATTTATATTCTTAATGCCCTTGCATGACTCTAGTACCATTTCTTCAGCATTGACATCATAAAATTCTAGCTAATTATAGTGTTGGTGTTTTACTCTGGACCCCTCCATGGCACCTCAAATTCGGTCTCTAATGCACACTGCTCCTTGCTACTATCCACAATATTAACTTGTTGAGCATTAAAAGCTTCAACTAGTTAACTCACTTGAGCCTCCAAGTTCTGAATAGTTGCCTATTGCCCTTGCATCTGTAGTTGTGTCTCATTGTTATTTCCTTCAAGGTACCTTAGCATATCCTTGATCTCTTTCAGCTCATCAACCCCAGGTTCTTTGTTCCTATTAACTTCACAAGAAAAGGTAGAACCATCATAGCAAGGGGTTGGGGAGGATAAGAAATATAAGCACAACCATGAAAGTGACCATTTTGACCACCACACACATCACATACATTCCAAAAATAAGATTGAGTTGGTGCACATAACTCGCTCTCAGGATCATTTTGATTTTTTTCAACGGGTGGTTTTCTTCGCAGTATGTATAAGGATCAAAAGTAGAATGACCAACACCTAAAGTCACAAATAGAATAAAGTAAAATAATTCTTAAAAAAAATAAAATACAAGTTCAAACTTGAAACCTAGCAATATAAACAGCTACAACTACACCGTTAGTTTCTCGTAACGGCGCCAATATTTGACTACGCCTAACTCTAGTCCTAAAAAAGGATAAACGGTTGCTACAAATATAATCCGGTCTAGATTCCGGAGTCGAATCCCACACACAACTAAGGTTTTGCTGTAACTGTTAAGTATCACTAAGAAGACAGGCTCGAACAATTTTTTAATTTTAAATATCAAGATTCTTATGTCTAACTAATTAACTAACAAATTAAAATAGTAAATTAACAACTAAAGATACTAAGGGTTGAAGACAAGATTAAGTAGGCCTGGAGTTATGATTTTCCCAATTGTCGAGATCCTACTCGCTACGTCTTCTATAATTTTGCCTAATTATTCTCTACTGATTGTGAGCACTCGACTTATCGTAATTCTCTCTCGAGAAACTACAATAATGTAATATCATATTCTCTCGAATTATGCTAGCTCGCACTTTTTCACCGCTTACTATGATCACATCATAGCTTCGTTATCTCTAATCCCGCTTTTTAAACCACCGTATTGATCTCTTATATATGTTAGGAGTGATGTTGTTCAACAACCACCAAAATATGTACTCTTTTTCAAGAAATACATAATAAATAGGCACCGTTAATTGAGAGCTCTTCAATTAACTAAAATAAGCATGTAGTTGAACTTGTAGAAAACTCAAAGATTCAATTATATCAAAACGTATCAAGAATTCATCCTATAAAAGGTTCCATCAAAACCCTAGATAAAAAATTATCTATTCATAAAAGTATGCAAAACTACAATACTAGAATTCATAGCCAATAATGAAAATAGGACGAAGAAAGTGAAAAACTTATAGAAGAATTCTCCGCCTTGCTCCTAATTTGTTCTTGCCTCCTGTAACGACCCGACCGGTCATTTTGAGCATTTTCACTTTGCTCTCCAATTCTCGGGCATGAATAGCCTCGTATGATGTATTACGACTTACGTAAATCGTCGGTTTTGGTATTCAGGTTAATCGGAATAGATATGGAAGGATGATTCTCAGCTTGAAGCTTTAAATTTGAAAGGTTTGACTCAGTCTTGACTTTTTAGTATTCGATCTTGGATTTGGATCTTTTTATGATTGGGTTAGCTCCGTCGGGTGATTTTTAGACTTAGGAGCATGTTCGGAATGTATTTTGGAGGTCCGTGGTAGATTTAGGCTTGAATTGGCGAAATTCAAAATTTTGGTATTTTCGGTCGATAGTGGAAATTTTGATATCGGGGTCGGAATGGAATTTCGGAAGTTGCAGTAGGTCCGCTGTGTCATATGTGACGTGTGTGCAAAATTTCAGGTCATTCGGTCGAGGTTTGATAGACTTTTTAATCAAAAACAGAAATTCAAAAGTTTTTGGAGTTCTTAGGCTTGAATCCGTGGTTAATTTGATGTTCGATGTTGTTTTAGGTGTTTCGAAGATTGGTATAAGTTTGGATGGTGTTATATGACTTGTCCGTACTTTTGGTCGAGGTCCCGGGAGCCTCGGGGTGATTTCGGATGGTTGAGGGGAGGTTTGAAGTTGGGAATTTGCAGCTGAAGCTGCTTGTGATGACCCAAAAGGTCATCACTTGTTTTGGAAATAAATTCTGTGTTCCGAGGCCTTAAAACCTCCTTTTTGTCTCACCTCGATTTGCATGCGCAGTCAGGGCATGTATCCGGAAAGCCATTATGTGAAAATTTGTGAAAAATGATGAATTTTGCTTTTAAAATGAATTTTAGTTGACTTCGGTCAACATTTTGGTTAAACGGACCCGGACCCGTGATTCGGCGGTCCCGGAGTGTCCGTAGGAGAATATGGGACTTGGGCGTATGCCCGGAAGTGAAATCCGAAGTTCTAAGCCCGAGAAATGAATTTCTGAAGAAAATTATTTAACTGAAATTCTTAGAGTTTTTGGAAATTTGAATGTAATTGAATTTGATGGTATCGGGCCCGTATTTTGGTTCCGGAGCCCGTTACAGGTCTTATATGTGATTTATGTTGAGCCTGTAAAATTTGGTAAGAAACGGACTTGAAATGACGTGAATCGGACCTTATTTGAGGAAATTGGAAATCTTGATGTTCTTGAGTGATTTCATGAATTTGAGGCTTAAATCATAGTGGTTAATGTTATTTTGATGATTTGATCGCACGATCAAGTCCGTATGATGTTTTTGGATTCGCGTGCATGTTTGGTTTGGAGCCCCGACGGCTCGGGTGAGTTTTGTAGGCCACAGAGAGAATTTAGACTTAGAACATAGCTGTTGCAGGTTCAGAGAAGTTGCAGATCTCTGAACCAGGCTCCGCGGTCCGCAATGGTTTCTCGCGACCGGTGGGGCTTCCGCGACCGCAGTGGGGCTTTCGCGACCGTGGTGGGATTTATGCGGTCCGCAGTGAGTAAGGCCAAGCCATTCGCGGCCGCGCTCGATATTTCGCGGTCCGTGGTGAAGCTCCGCAGCCGCAATCCTTTT
The DNA here is from genome assembly GCF_001879085.1 of Nicotiana attenuata. Classification (NCBI taxonomy): domain Eukaryota; kingdom Viridiplantae; phylum Streptophyta; class Magnoliopsida; order Solanales; family Solanaceae; genus Nicotiana; species Nicotiana attenuata. The sequence goes on from NW_017670812.1 coordinate 346,422, forward strand.
TATGCGGTCCGCAGTGAGGCTTAAATTGTGTTCGTGGCATCGAGGTAAGTGTTTTGTCTAACCTTAGCTTGAGGGATTAGGAGTTGTGTCTTATTTGCTATGTGTTAATTGTGGAGTACAACGTATAGGCATGGTGACGAGTATCTATACGTCGGTGTCAAGCATGCCCGTGAGTCTAGTATTGTAATTGTTTAGACTCCGTTGGGGTTTATTCATGCCTAATATGATGATTATCATTGTTGGTTCCCTTGCCGGGATGTTATTGTCTATGATATTGTCTCCCTTGGTGGGATATTGTTGTTGTACTCTTGTTCCCTTGCCGGGATGTTATTGTTTACGATATTGTCTCCCTTGCCGGGATATTATTGTTGTACTCTTGTGACCTTGTCGGGATTCCTTATGATTGATGTTGATATATGAAATGGGAGCGGTTGCACGCCTGCAACGAGATATATGAAATGGGAGCGGGGAGCGGGTTGCACGCCTGCAACGAGATATATGAAATGGGAGCGGGTTGCATGCGTGCAACGGATATATAAAATGGGAGTGGGTTGCAAGCCTACAACGAGATATATGAAATAGGATCGGGTTGCACTCCTGCAACAAGATATATGAAATGGGATCGGGTTGTACGCCTGCAACAAGATATTTGAAATGGGGTCTGGTTGCACGCCTGCAACAAGAAAGAGATGAAAGTGAATACTGTGTTTGTTTCTCTTATCCTTGATAGAATACTGTGTTTGTGTCTCTTATTCTTGTTAGCAATTGAATTTTGGTTTCTCTACATTCCTCTTCGGTATTCTGTTGTTATCTGATACTCCCTGCACCATGTTTTTCCCCCTCCCACCTTTACTGTGAATACCTGCTTTTATTTTCCGTTGTATATGATTTAACTGCACAGATTTATTTGGTAGTCTGGTCCTAGCCTCGTCACTACTTCGTCGGGGTTAGGCAAGGCACTTACCAGCACATGGGGTCCGTTGTGCTGATTCTACACTCTGCACTCTTTTGTGCAGATCCTGATACTGTAGCTTTCGGACCGCAGTGAGGTTGTTGCTTCCATGTTCATCAGGCGACCCGAGGTAGTCCTGCAGGCGTCCGCAGGCCTTGGCGTCTCCTTCTATCCTTTCATTCTGTTTCTTTCATGTATTTCAGAGGCAGCGTTGTACTTGTCTTTCGGCCCCCCTTATTTGTAGTATTCTTAGATAGTCTGTGAAATTGTGACACCAATTCTGGGTAGTTTATGTTCTGGATCGGTATTGGCATCATTGTTAAAATATTACATTTCAGTCTTCCGCTTATTAAATTCGGCTGTTTATATGATGTTGGTTCTTAATTGTTAAAGGATTAAAATGGGAAAAAGGTAAATAATACAAATGGTTGGCTTGCCTAGCTTTCACTAGTAGGCGCCATCACGACTCCCGAGGGTGGGAAATTCGGGTCGTGACAAGTTGGTATCAGAGCTCTAGGTTACTTAGGTCTCACAATTCACGGACAAGCTTAGTAGAGTCTGAGGGATCGGTACGGAGACGTCTATATTTATCCCCAGAGGCTACAGAGTTAGGAAAAACTTTAGATCTATTCTTTCCTATCGTGCGGTTTCGTTTCTCAATGCTAATTGAACTTCTACTATGTTCTTTCGCAGATGGCGAGAACACGCGCTTCCTCATCCACTGACCAGCAGCCCGAGCCCCCAGCAGCAGCTCCCACGAGGGGCAGAGGGTGAGGCCGAGGTCGTGCTAGAGGTCGAGGCAGGGGCAGAGCTCAGCCAGAGCAGCAGCGCCAGTGGCAGAGCCTCAGGTTGAGTTTGACGAGGAGGTTCCGGCCCAGACAGTTCCAGCAGGGCCAGCTCAGGTCCCAGAGGGGTTCATTGCTACCCCAGTACTCCAGGATGCTCTGGTCCGTCTAGTGGGCCTTATAGAGAGTGTCACCTGGGCACGCTTGCTTCCTGTAGCACCAGTCGTCTCTCAGGCTGGAGGAGGAGCCCAGACTCCTGCTACCCGCACTCCGGAGCAGATGGCTCCCCAGTTTCAGACTCCAGCAGCTCAGCTAGTTGGAGCAGTTCAGCCGGGTGTGGTAGCTCAGACCGGTGATGGAGCAGTTGTGTCTGTTGATGCCTTGTGGAGATTGGACAGGTTCACCAAGCTCTTCACTACCACTTTCAGCGGTGCATCTTCTGAGGATCCCCGGGATTATCTAGACAGTTGTCATGAGGTTCTCAAGAATATGGGGATAGTGGAGACCAATGGGGTCGACTTCTCTGCTTTTCGACTGTCTGGATCCGCCAAGGCTTGGTGGAGAGATTATTGTTTGGTTAGGCCAACTGGGTCACCAGCTCTGACTTGGGATCAGTTTTTTCAGCTATTCTTGGAGAAGTTTCTTCCTATCACTCAGAGGGAGTATCGGAGGCAGTTTGACCGTCTCCAGCAGGGTTTTATGACTGTTACTCAGTACGAGACCAGATTTATTGATTTGGCCCATCATGCTCTTCATATACTTCCCACTGAGAGAGAGAGAGAGAGAGAGGGGAGGTTCATTGAGGGACTAGTTCAGCCTATTCGACTTCAGATGGCTAAGGAGACGGGGAGCGATATTTCCTTTCAGGAGGCGGCCAATGTGGCCAGGAGAGTCGACATGGTTCTATCACAGGGGAGCGGTCAGGGGTCTGACAAGAGGCCTCGTCATTCAGGCAGATTCAGTGGTGCCTCGTCTGGAGGTAGGGATTCTTTTGGTAGAGGCCATCCTCCTAGGCCTTTTCAATCAGCACTTCAGGCTTCTCACGGTGCTCCAAGTGGCCGTGGTTCCCATATACAATATTCTGATCAGTAGTCCTACAGTGCACCAGCAGCTCCTATCAATGCACCTCCGCTTCAGAGTTTTCAGGGTCGTCAGCCCCAGCAGCCGAGGGTTTGTTTTACTTGTGGCGATACGAGGCATATTGCTAGATTTTTCCCTCGAGCATCGAGCAGCTCTCAGCATCAGGGTTCCCGTGCCATGGTTCAGTCATCAAGTGTTCCACAGCCCGCTCAGCCATCTAGAGGTGGAGGTAGAGGTGCAAGAGGTGGAGGTAGAGGTATTAGAGGTGGAGGCCAGCCAGTAGGAGGCCGCCCCAGGGATGTAGTTCAGAGTGGTGGGGCCCAGCCCCAATGTTATGCCCTTCCAGCCAGGCCTGAGGCTGAGGCTTCTGATGCAGTTATCACAGGTACTGTTCTGGTTTTTAGTAGGGATTCTTTAGTGCTATTTGATCCAGGGTCTACATACTCCTATGTGTCATCTTATTTTGCATCGTATCTGGTCATGCCTAGTGATTCTTTGAGTGCTCCTGTATATGTGTCTACGCCGGTGGGTGATTCTATTATGGTAGATCGTGTCCATTGTTCTTGTATAGTAGTGATTGGGGTCTTGACACCCGAGTAGACCTATTACTTTTGGACATGGTTGATTTTGATGTCATATTGGGGATGGACTGGTTATCACCTTACCATGCTATCTTGGACTGTCGTGCCAAGACTGTGACCTTAGCCTTGTCGGGGTTGCCTCGTTTAGAGTGGAGAGGGACTCCTGGTCATTCTACCCGTCGTGTTATCTCATATATGAAGGCTCAGCGTATGGTCGAGAAGGGGTGTTTGGCCTATTTGGCATATGTTCGTGATTCTAGTGCTGAGGTTCCTTCTATGGATTCTGTGCCTGTTGTTCGTGAGTTTTCTGAGGTTTTCCCTTCAGACTTGCCGGGTATGCCACCCGACAGGGATATTGACTTCTGCATTGATTTGGCTCCGGGCACTCAGCCCATTTCTATTCTGCCGTATCGTATGGCCCCGCCTGAGTTGAAAGAATTGAAGGAGCAGTTGCAAGACTTGCTTGATAAGGGCTTTATTAGGCCTAGTGTCTCGCCTTGGGGTGCGCTGGTGTTGTTTGTTAAGAAGAAGGACGGATCGATGAGAATATGTATAGATTACCGGCAATTGAACAAGGTCACAATCAAGAATAAGTACCCATTGCCGCGAATTGATGATTTGTTTGATCAGCTTCAGGGTGCCCAAGTGTTTTCTAAGATCGACTTGAGATCGGGCTACCATCAGTTGAGGATTAGGGCATCTGATGTCCCTAAGATAGCTTTCCGCACTCGGTACGGGCATTATGAGTTCTTGGTGATGTCATTCGGATTGAAAAATTCCCCAGCAGCTTTCATGTATTTGATGAACCGAGTGTTCAGGCCTTATTTGGATTCCTTCGTGATCGTCTTCATTGATGATATTTTGATTTATTCCCGCAGCTGGGAGGAGCATGAGCAGCATTTGAGAGTGGTTCTTCAAACATTGAAAGATATTCAGTTGTATGCTAAGTTTTCGAAATGTGAGTTCTCGTTGAGTTCAGTTGCATTCTTGGGTCACGTTGTTTCAGCAGAGGGTATTCAGGTGGATCCGAAAAAGATAGTGGTTGTCAAGAACTGGCCTAGACCCGCATCAGCTACAGAGATCCGGAGTTTCTTGGGTTTGGCAGGCTATTATCGTCGGTTTGTGGAGGGTTTTTCACCTATTGTAGCCCCGATGACCAGGTTGACTCAGAAGGGTGCCCAGTTCAGATGGTCGGACGAGTGTGAGGCTCAAGACAGCTTTGACTACGGCGCCAGTGTTGGTTTTGCCCACAGGTTCAGGGCCATATACAGTTTATTGTGACGCATCTCGTATTGGACTTGGTGCGGTGTTGATGTAGGATGGCAAGGTCATTGCTTATGCTTCACGGCAGTTGAAGATTCACGAGAAGAATTATCCAGCTCATGATTTGGAGTTAGCGGCCATTGTTCACGCATTGAAGATTTGGAGGCACTATCTGTACGGCGTGTCATGTGAGGTGTTCACGGATCACAAGAGTCTACAGTATTTGTTCAAGCAGAAGGAGCTAAACTTGAGGCAGAGAAGGTGGTTGGAGCTCTTGAAAGACTATGATATCACCATCTTATATCATCCGGGAAAGGCCAATGTGGTGGCCGATGCTTTGAGTAGAAAGTCGGCCAGTATGGGCAGTCTTGCGTATATTCTGGTCGGTCAGAGACCGCTTGCTTTGGATGTTCAGGCTTTGGCCAATCAGTTCGTGAGGTTGGATGTCTCTGAGCCCAGCCGTGTGTTAGCCTGCACAGTCGCTCGCTCTTCATTATTGGAGCGCATTCGAGATCGGCAGTATGATGATCCCCATTTGTGTGTCCTAAAGGAGACGTACAGCACGGTGGTGCCAAGCAGGTCACAGTGGGAGATGATGGAGGTTTGAGGATGCAGGGTCGTATTTGTGTGCCTAATGTGGATGGACTTCGAGAGTTGATTCTAGAGAAGGCCCATATTTCCTGATACTCTGTTCATCCGGGCGCCACTAAGATGTATTAGGATTTGCGGCAGCATTATTGATAGAGGAGGATGAAGGATATTGTTGCGTATGTGGCTCGGTGTTTGAATTGTCAGCAGGTAAAGTACGAGCATCAGAGACCCGGTGGTTTGTTCCAGAAGATTGTGATTCCTGAGTGGAAGTGGGAGCGTATCACTATGGACATTGTTGTTGGACTCCCACGGACTTAGAGGAAGTTCGATGCAGTGTGGGTTATTATTGATAGGCTGACCAAGTCAGCGCATTTCATTCCTGTGGCAATCTCCTGTTCTTCTGAGAGGTTAGCTGAGATCTATATCCGGGAGATTGTTCGCCTTCATGGTGTGCCCGTGTCTATCATTTCGGACCGAGGTACGCAGTTTACCTCTCATTTCTAGAGGGCAGTTTAGCGTGAGTTGGGCACACGGGTTTAGTTGAGCACAGCATTTCATCCTCAAACGGACGGGCAGTCCGAGCATACTATTCAGATTTTGGAGGACATGCTCCGGGCTTGTGTTATTGACTTTGGAGGCTCGTGGGATCAGTTTTTGCCTTTAGCGGAGTTTGCCTACAACAACAGTTACCAGTCGAGTATTCAGATGGCTCCCTATGAGGCTTTATATGGTAGGCGGTGTCGGTCGCCGGTTGGTTGGTTTGAGCCTGGAGAGGCTCGGTTGTTGGGTACGGATCTAGTACAGGATGCCTTGGACAAGGTCAGGATCATTCAGGATAGGCTTCGTACAGCTCAGTCCAGGCAAAAGAGTTATGCCGACCGTAAGGTGCGTGATATGGCAATCATGGTCGGCGAGCGGGTGTTGCTTCGGGTGTCGCCTATGAAAGGCGTGATGAGATTTGGTAAAGGGGGCAAGCATAGCCCTAGGTTCATTGGCCCGTTTGAGATTCTTGATCGAGTGGGGGAGGTGGCTTACAGACTTGCGTTGCCGCCGAGTTTATCAGTCGTGCATCCAGTGTTTCACGTGTCCATGCTTTGGAAGTATCACGGCGATCCATCCCACGTGTTAGACTTTAGCACTATCCAGTTGCACAAGGACTTGTCCTATGAGGAGGAGCCGGTAGCTATTCTAGATTGGCAGGTTCGTCAGTTGAGATCGAAGAGTTTCCCTTCTGTTCGTGTTCAGTGGAGAGGTCAGCCTGCTGAGGCCTCGACCTGGGAGTCCGAGTCCGATATGCGGAGCCGATATCCCCATCTTTTCTCCAACTTAGGTACTTCCTTCTTATGTCCGTTCGAGGACGAATGGTTGTTTTAGAGGTGGAGGATGTGATGACCCAAAAGGTCATCACTTGTTTTGGAAATAAATTCTGTGTTCGGAGGCCTTATAACCTCCTTTTTGTCTCACCTCAATTTGCTTGCGCAGCCCGGGCATGTATCCGGAAAGCCATTATGTGAAAATTTGTGAAAAATGATGAATTTTGCTTTTAAAATAAATTTTAGTTGACTTCGGTCAACATTTTGGGTAAACGGATGGGGACCCGTGATTCGACGGTCCCGGAGGGTCCGTAGGAAAATATGGGACTTGGGCGTATGCCCGGAAGTGAAATCCGAAGTTCCAAGCCCGAGAAATGAATTTTTGAAGAATATTGTTTAACTGAAATTCTTAGAGTTTTTGAAAATATGAATGTAATTGAATTTGATGGTATCGGGCCCGTATTTTGGTTCCGGAGCCCGGTATAGGTTTTATATATGATTTATGTTGAGCCTGTAAAATTTGGTAAGAAATGGACTGGAAATGACGTGAATCAGACCTTATTTGAGGAAATTTGAAATTTTGATGTTCTTGAGTGATTTCATGAATTTGAGGCTTAAATCATAGTGGCTGATGTTATTTTGATGATTTGATCGCACGATCAAGTTCATATGATGTTTTTGGATTTGCGTGCATGTTTGGTTTGGAGCCCCGAGGGCTCGGGTGAGTTTTGGATAGGCCACAGATTGAATTTAGACTTAGAACATAGCTGCTGCAGGTTCAGAGAAGTTGCAGATCTCTGAACCAGGCTCCGCGGTCCGCAATGGTTTCTCGCGACCGCGGTGGGATTTATGCGGTCCGCGGTGAATAAGGCCAAGCCTTTCGTGGCCGCGCTCGATATTTCACGTTCCGCAGTGAAGCTTCGCGGCCACAATCCTTTTTATGTGGTCCGAGTGAGGGTCTGAGAGGAGTATATAAACAGGACCTTACAGTTATTTTTCCATTTTCAGAAACCTAAAACATAAGGGGCGATTTTTCAAACACTCTTTCTTCCCAAAACACAAGTAAGTGATTTTAAACTCATTTCTTTCACTTCTTAACTTCTTTTTACAAGATTTCATCCTAGAATCTAGGGTTTTCATGGTGGAATTGGGAATTTTGGGTAAAACCTAAGAATATTGAAATTTGGGGATTTAGACCTCAAATTGAGGTCGGATTCCAAAACCAATTATATATCCGGGCTCGGGAGTGAATGGGTAATCGGGTTTTGGTTCGAATTTCGGGTTTGGACCAAGCGGGCCCGGGGTCGATTTTTGACTTTTTTGGGAAAAACTTTAGAAAACCTATTTTCATGCATTAGAGTTGATTCATTTAGCATTTATTGATATAGTTATGTAAATTGTGGCTAGATACAAGCGAATTGGTGGTGGAATCAAGAGGTAAAGCGGTAGTTGAGGCTTAAATTGTGTTCGTGGCATCGAGGTAAGTGTTTGGTCAAACCTTAGCTTGAGGGATTAGGAGTTGTGTCTTATTTTCTATGTGTTAATTGTGGAGTACGACGTATAGGCATGGTGACGAGTATCTATACGTCGGTGACAAGCATGCCCGTGAGTCCAGTATTGTAATTGTTGTGACTCCGTTGTGGTTTATTCACGCCTAATATGATGATTATCATTGTTGGTTCCATTGCCGGGATGTTATTGTCTATGATATTGTCTCCCTTGCCGGGATATTATTGTTGTACTCTTGTTCCCTTGCTGGGATGTTATTGTTTACGATATTGTCTCCCTTGCCAAGATATTGTTGTTGTACTCTTGTGCCCTTGCCGGGATTCCTTGTAATTGATGTTGATATATGAAATGTGAGCGGGTTGCACGCCTGCAACGAGATATATGAAATGGGAGCAGGTTGCACGCCTGCAACGAGATATATGAAATGGGAGCGGGTTGCACGCATGCAAAGAGATATATGAATTGGGATCGAGTTGCACGCTTGCAACAAGATATATGAAATGGGATCGGGTTGCACGCCTGCAACAAGATATTTGAAATGGGATCAGGTTGCACGCCTGCAACAAGAAAGAGATGAAACTGAATACTGTGTTTGTTTCTCTTATCCTTGTTAGAATACTGTGTTTGTGTCTTTTATTCTTGTTAGTAATTGAATTTTGTCTTTTATTCTTGTTAGTAATTGAATTTTGGTTTCTCTACATTCCTCTTTGGTATTCTGTTGTTATCTGATACTCCCCGCAGCATATTTTTTCCCCTCCCACCTTTACTGTGAATACCTGCTTTTATTTTCCGCTGTATATGATTTAACTGCACAGGTTTATTTGGTAGTCTGGTCTTAGACTCGTCACTACTTCGTCGGGGTTAGGCCGGGCACTTACCAGCACATGGGGTCCGTTATGCTGATTCAACACTCTGCACTCTTTTGTGCAGATCCTGATACTGTAGCTTTCGGACCGCAGTGAGGTTGTTGCTTCCATGTTCATCAGGCGACCCGAGGTAGTCCTGCAGGCGTCCGCAGGCCTTGGCGTCTCCTTCTATCCTTTCATTCTGTTTCTTTCATGTATTTCAGAGACAGCGTTGTATTTGTCTTTCGAACCCCCTTATTTGTAGTATTCCTAGATAGTCTGTGAAATTGTGACACCAGTTCTGGGTAGTTTATGTTCTTGATCGGTATTGGCATCATTGTTAAAATATTACATTTTAGTCTTTCGCTTATTAAATTCCGCTGTTTATATGATGTAGGTTCTTAATTGTTAAAGGATTAAAATGGGAAAAAGGTAAATAATCCAAATGGTTGGCTTGCCTAGCTTTCACTAGTAGGCGCCATCACGACTCCCGAGGGTGGCAAATCCGGGTCGTGACACTGCTGAAGTCTGTCATAACCGCACCTGCGGCTTGGGGACCGAAGGTGTGGGCCCGCAGAAGCGCCACCAGGGTCGCAGATGCGGATTTGGGCATGAGGGGCTAAAATCGCAGATGCGGGTATTTGAGCGCACCTGCGATAGCGCAGGTGTGAATTAGTGATCGTAGGTGCGGTCCATGGGCTGTTAAGTGGTTTCCGCAGGTGCACACCTGGGACCGTAGGTGCAGGTCCGCAGGTGCGAGATTTTGTACCGCAGAAGCGGTTTAGCTGGGGCAGATCATATAAATTAAGGCCTTCGCGATTTTGAGCTATTTTTCATAACTTTTCATACGGGATAGAGCTTGGGAGAGCCAATTGGAAGAGGGAATCCATGAAGGCTTCGTTGAGGTAAGATTTTTTATCATTAAACTCGTTTCTATGGTGTTATTTCACGGATTAGGCTTGTAATTTATGGAAATTAGTGGTTAAAATTGAAGAAAACTAGGGCTTGAAATTGGAGACCTAAAATTAGGGATTTGAGGGGTCATTTGTGGTTGGATTTTGGTAAATTTGGTATGTATGAACTCGTGAGAGGATAAGGATTCCAGCGATGCTAATTTTGTCGGATTCCGAGACGTGGGCCCGGGGGTCGGGTTTCTTGATGCAATTTGATTATTTTCGTATGGGCTACGTTCCATTGGCATATTCTAATGTTACGATACTGATTTTGGGTAGATTCGACACGAGTTGAGGCCGATTAGAGAGGCAAGGGCATCGCGGGCTAGAATTTAGACCGGATAGAGGTAAGTAATGATTGTAAATGTTGTCCTGAGGATATGAAACCGGATTTCACATCGTTGTGCTACTTTGAGGTGACACACACGCTAGATGACGAGCGTGGGGTCGTGCACCCTTGGGAATTGTGACTTGGTCCGTCCCGTACGACTGTTAAGTCGCGTATTTGATTGAAAACTGTTTGATATCATTGTGTTTTGCAAAGTATTACCATGTTTTGGGCTGAATGCCATATTTGGGCCTCGTGCCAACTGTTTCGAGCCCTTAGGGGATTTTTACTACTATTCCTCACTATTTTGACTTTATATTTGTACTCAGTCATGCTGTATTCTACTGTTTTCATAACTCAATCGTATTTACTCCGTTTTGATATCTTAAATGACATTTTGGGCTGAGCATCATGTTTTATTGTTGCCCGAGGGGCTTGAGAGATTTCTGACTGTGTGAGGCCGAGGGCCTGTGTTGTGAGGATGTTGTGGGATCGGGCTGCGCGCCGCAGCGTGTTACACTGATTTGTGATATATAAGAGGTCGAGGGCCTAATTTATTATGCCACGAGGTGGCTCATGATTTTTATGAGGCTGAGGGCCTATTTGATTATGCCACGAGATGGCTTGTTATAGCGCTTGGGCTGTAAGGAGCCCCTCTCGGAGTTTGTACACCCCCAGTGAGCGCGAGTACCCAGTGTGAGATGTGATATTTCCCGAGGGGCTGTGGTTGTTTTATGTTATTGCCCGAGGGGCTGATACGAGTGATTGCGAGATAGCCCGAGGGGCTGGTTCTATTGATATTTTGCCCGAGGGGAGGTTATGGTAGATGTTTTGCCCGAGGGGCTGTTTTTACGTTTCTATACTTTTACTCACTGCTTTCATCACTCGTTAGAAACTATTGAAAGGTGTTTTAAAAGGTTTTCCTGAACTGAGGTGTTTTACGAGTTTTACTGCTTTACTGCATTGTTCTAGACTTATACTGTTTTTCTGTAGCATTATGTTGTGTTTTGCATGTTTTCTTACTGCTCAGCTGCCTTTACTTTTATTACTTATTGAGTTGGCGTACTCACATTACTCCCTGCACCTCGTGTGCATATCCAGGAGCTTTGGGCCGCGATAGCGAGTGTTGATATTGCTTACTAGCTGATCCTCGGAGTTGACTAGGTAGCTGCTTGGCGTTCGCAGTCCAATTCTTCTCCTTCCTGTCTCACTTAGTCTTGTATTAGCATTTCTATCAGACTATGTTGTCTTTATCTTATTCCTAGACGAGTTGTAGTTGTTCATGACTAGTGTCACCCCGATGTCGGGCTGTGTTTTGGTTCTGCATTGTCTACTTTGACTTATATTATGGATTTGTTAACTAATTATTGACTCTAAATGTCTTAATATGAAATATTTGGTTGGCTCGGGGTTTGTGTCGGCTGGCCTAGTTTCACGATAGGTGCCATAACGACCGGATCCGTTTTAGGGTCGTGACACCTCCTTAGGTCGAATCTCCCCTCCTTAGGTAGAATCTCACTCCTTAGGTCAAATCTCCTCTCCTTAAGTGAGTTTAAGGACTATTGTATGTGATAGGGTTTTCATGGGGCGAAATAATACAAGCCCACTTCGGAACAGTCTTTTTAGGTTAGCTCGTTCACTCTCTCGTGCGCACGCAAGAGTGAACGAGCAAAGTTCTTCTCTTTTTCTTTTCCTTCTAGATCTCTCATGCACTTCGATGCTTTTTTGCCATAATACGCTATTTTTTTCAAGCTCCCATTAGCTAGCTCGTTCACACTCTTGTGTGCACGCAAGAGTGAACGAGCGAAGTTCTTCTTTTGTCTTTTGGTCCCGAATCAACTTCTTTTGCTCACCTTTCGTCCAACTTGCTCCTACACATTAGAATGCATGTAATGAGCATAATTCACAACAAAAACTCATGTAACCTCCCGCATTCACAAAAGTTATGAGATGAAAGTATACCCAAAAATATGCATTTTTCACCGTTTATCACTTTCCCGTATTTCGTTAATTATTACATTCCATGTCTTATCTGTTACATGCTTTAATTGATTCCTATGCCTTAACATGCTACTTTCCACTTATTCTCTCATATTAAAATGTCCGCTTATTCCATGCTTCCATGATTAAATGTTACTTTCCTTAAATGTCTTACTTGTACACTTTAATTGTTATATATTTGACTTGTCTTGTTGCTTTGTATTAATTGTAGCATTTCTTGATTTTGTACGAGGTCCATTTATGGCGTTGCTTTCATATTCTTTAATCGTAGCTGTTCTTAAGAATTGAGTTGTTGAGTTAATTTCATTTATTGATTTCGTTTATGAATCGGGTTGCACGCCGCTGGTGGGATCGGGTTGCAAGCCACAAAGCATTTGATATGTGATATTGATATGGTGAAATAAATGAGAATTATGATATGTATTCTGATTATATATTGGGAACGGGTTACGTGCCGCAACGGATTTTTCTTGTTATTCTTGATATTGAAATGGTGAAATAAGGCAAGATATTGAGTTGTACGGTGAGATCGGGTTGCACGCCACAACGGATTGTGTGTTTTGTTTTCCTTATTTAATCATGTTAGCTTTCAGTGTTTTCATATGAGATTCTGAGGATCGATGTTTCTGGTTTTACTGACTTCGAGGATTGAGCTTATTTTTATCAGTTAACTGCCTTACTTTCTCTTCTTGTTATTGTCACGGCCAAATTTCCTCTCTATTGGGTTTCGTGATGGCACCTAGTCTTAAGGACTAGGTAAGCCTAATAATTGCGGAATAACAACAATAAATAATAACATCTAAAATTCTTCTGAAATGAATCCTTTATACAATAAACATCTTCCCCAAACCCGGTAGTACAAGTCATAAGCTCTACAGAGTTTCGCTAAAATTTCTAAATACAACGGTATGGAAATAAGTACAACAGTGTGAATATAAAATAGGAAGGTGACTCCGAAGCCTCCGAACGCAGCAGCAGGGTTACCTTGAGTCTCCTCAGCAAGAATCTGCACAGCTACTAGCGAACGGTACCTGGATCTGCACAAAAAAATGTGCAGAAGTGTAGTATGAGCACACCACAGCGGTGCCCAGTAAGTATCAAGACTAACCTCGGTGAAGTAGTGATGAGGAACAGTCAAGACACCTACTAGTCTAATATACAGAACATGATATGTATATAGAGACTACGCGATACGGCTAACAATACAATAATTAAAAATAAGGAAAGAAAACAGCAAGTACCCAGGGGAACACCATAAGGAAAACACGGAAAGGTAAGCGAGAATACAACCCAAAATCCGAAATCACAAATACAGTAAAGACAAGTCATAACTCAACAACTCCGATAGTTTTCACCTTAAGTCTTAACCAACAAGTGTCAATCAAATAGTCAAACCTTTCAAGTGATAAAAATGTTTCGAAATATACTTCATTCAAATAAATGTTCTTTTCAAAAAGAGTTCTTTCAAAATAAATGCTTTTCGAATATAATCTTTTCAAATAGATAACCTTCGCATATCAGTCACCCTGTGACACCTCATCTCATAATCATACAATACGGGTCTCAACACATGAACCCTAACACTTGGCATCATGTGCCCTCATCATGCCTCCTGATCATACTGACAACTCACGTGCCCCAAAAGAGTCATTCTCACATGGAAGGCAAATAACAAGGGTGTGCGTCTATAGTCAGAAATCTCAAAGAGCCTCCTACCCGATAAGGGTGATTAACCACGTGTATGCTTGTGCAAGTGTCCTAACATAGTTCGTACCAACTAGTAAGTATAAGGAATAGAACGGACATGTCAAGAACACATGTAGATGTGAAACTAGTAAATAGGAAACTCAATCATGTCAAGAACACATTCATACACAGTGAATATAAGAACCTAAGAACTCTAAAAGACCAATTTTTCTCACAGATAAGTCCGAGCACGCACTCGTCACCTCGCGTACACGAACTACAATCAACATAGAAGACTCAAATCCTAAGGGGAAGTCCCCACACAAGGTTAGGCAAGATACTTACCTCAAAGACGACACACCGATACTCTAAAATGCACTTCTCGGGTGAAAGATCTTCGGGCGGCTCAAATCTAACCAAATTAACTTCAAAGCACAAATAAAACACATAAGAAACTATTCCGGATCAAAAAGTCTCAATCTTTAACAAAATCCAAAAATCGGTCCAAAAGTCGACCCCCGAGCCCGCACCTCGCAACCCAACAAATTTTACAAAAACCGAATACCCATTCCGATATGAGTTCAACCATACAAAATTTATCAAATTCCGATACCATTTGGTCCCTCAAATCACGATTTTTCATTTTAGAAATTTTCTTCAAAAACCAACTCCTTCCCCAACCCAAAACACAATTTAAATGATAAAAATGAAGATAAAATCATGGAATATGTTAGATTCTAGGTAAAGAACACTTACCCAATCGATTTGCTTGAAAACCTCCAAAAGAAGCTCCCAAATCCGAAGTTTAAAACTCAAAATATGAAGAAAATGGCTAACCCTCGATATAAAAGGATTCTGCCAGGACTTCCGCATCTGCGGTCAACAAACCGCATCTGCGAGACCGCATTTGCGAGAAAGAGTCCGCATCTGCGAACTTTGGCTACTTGGCCTACGACCGCATCTGCGGAAATTAACCGCACCAGCGGCACCGCAGGAGCGAAAAGTGGAGCTGCAGAAGCGAGAAATTACCCAGGCCTGCATGACCGCAGAAGCGACTGGGCTCACGCAGAAGCAGAGCCACACCTACGCTCCAAGGTCACAGGTGCGAAAACACCAGAACCAGACCTGTTAAGAACTATGCAAAACATCTGAACCTCATCCAAAACACACCTGAGGCCCTCGGGACCCCGTCTAATCACACAAACAAGTTCTACAACCTAAAACGGACTAGCTCAAGGTCCCAAATCCTATCAAACAACACTGGAAATACACATCGCGCCAAGAATCAAACTATGAACTTCCAATTCTTCCAACTTTGAAAACTCGAGCTGAAATCGATCGAATCAACTCGGAATGACGCCAAATTTTGCAGACAAGTCCAAAATGACAAAACGGAGCTGCTCCAACTCTCGGAATCACATTTCGAACCCGATATCACAAAAGTCAACTATGGGTCAAACTTCTCCATTTTCCAAACTTCAAATTTTCCAATTTTCGCCGAAATGCCTCAATTTACCCTACGGACCTCCAAATCTAAATCCGGACGCGCGCCTAAGTCCAAAATCACCATACGAAGCTGTTGAGATCACCCAAAATCCATTCCGGAATCGTTTACTCAAAAGTCCAATTCCGGTCAAATTCTCATCGCTCAAGCTTCCGAAACTAGAATCCTTCTTCCAATTCGGCTCTGAATCATCCGTTAACTGAATTCAACCATGCACGCAAGTCGATACACATAATGTGAAGCTGACCTTAAGCCATTGAACGGAGCTTAAATTCTCAAAACGACCGGCCAGGTCATTACATCCTCCCCCTCTTAAAACCAATATTCGTCCTCGAACGTGCCAAGATTCGCCTCGAAGTCCTCAAATCATTGAATGCACACTTCCAGCATACACCTGTGGGTGATCCCACGTCACCCCGATCCACATAAATCTGACGACACCATCTCAACTGAAATTTAGCCTTTCTAACAATACCAATAAGCCTTAGAGCCAGAATTCTCATCTCCCCTTCATTTCCAAGACCCGATTCTAAATCCATATCCGGTATCAGTTCAACCAGCTGCAACCACTCATGCCTACATCCATAGAGTACAACCACACAGCATACACACCACACATAGGCCTATAATAACATTCCTGATCATAATACTTGCCCGAAATCAAATCCTGCACCGGCCATAAGCCTTATATTCGATAGGAACCCGTTTCAAACCTCCATAACACTGACGATGATACAATAACCACAAAAACACATAACTAACACCCAAATCACCAAATCACGACTAATATCAACGGGCACACAACCCACAAGCTAAAACTCAAGAAGCACAGAACGAAAATGACTGAATATGGAACGGAAACACATAAAGGAACTATAAAACAAGTCCGTCAAGCAAAAAAAATTTTATCAAAATTAATTTACAAAACATTCTAAAAAGAAAGAATTAAAGCATATAAAAGAATCACAAGGATCTCATACTGATATAACTCACACTGCGGTACACAGCCCGGTCTCAACACATCAAATCACATGAAATAACGAGGGTCCCGCCCTCAACTCTGAATCACAAGTAGGGTACACATCAAATCAGTTGGAAACTCTCACTAGATCAATTCCGTCAACAAAAATTACAACACGTACTGGCTCCCACACCTGTGGAGCATAAAATCACGGCTCATAGCCAAAAATACTCATAAATCACATCAAGCCTGTCGATGAGGACAACAGGAATTTACCACTAGTCTCATAACTCTCAACAAGGACTAGAACAGACGATAGGCGCGGCTATCACTCATAGAACCTCCCAAAAGGGTAATCACATAAACAGAGTGCAAATCATGAAACGCACCCATAAGTGGAGCAACATATAGGGGAACTTACCCCGATAAGCAGAACTGAAATGAAATACGGATGGTGCTCCTCCATAACAAACCGAAAGCATTCCTGAATGACATCATCTGGTGCAGCGGCCTCAAGCCTACCATGTGGAACACATCAACAGGCTGGGCCTCCCCCTCTTGGGCTCCCTCTACTCGGCTGAATACCTCGCTGTGGCACATCGGCCTGAATTCTGGGACAATCTCTCACAATATGGCTAATATCTCCACACTTGAAGCAACCCCTCTACTGACGTGGCTGTGGGAACTGTGCGGTATGGGTACTCTGAGACCCATGAATACCTGAATCACTGAGTGAAGCCTGAAGCGCAAACTGAACTGGCTGACCCACTAAATCTCTACTGTGTCGCACCCTGCCTCCAAAATAAGAACCAGCAGATCTCTCCGGTCTACGAGGCCTCCTTGACTCCCTATACTCTCTCTCTCCTGATCTCATCTCCCCTCTCTCTCATGGCCTCGCCTAACCTCTCTCTCCTCTCTCTCTCGAGCCAGCATGCCCTCCACCCTCCTAGCAATACTTACGGTCTGTTGATACGAAATATCTATCTCCAACTCTCGGCCATGCTAGTCCTGATGCTGGGATGGAGTCCCTCAATAAACCGGCGGACCCTCTCCAGAATAGTAAAAACCAAGGTTGGCGCATGTCTGGCCAATCACTGAATCTGATGGCGTACTCTGATACTAACATAGTGCCCTAGCGCAGCTACTGAAACTCCACGCGCCATGCATCCGAAGGGACTGAGATACGAACTCTCTCAGGAACATATCTGAAAACTGAGCCCATGTAAGTGAAACTGACTCGGCCGGGCTACCCAACTCATATGCCCGCCACCACTGATAAGCCGCTCCTCTAAGCTGGAACGTAGTAAAAGCAACCCCACTCGACTCAACAATACCCATAGTGCGAAGAATGCGATGGCACTCCTCCAGAAAACCATGTGCACTCTCTGAAGCTGAACCACTGAATGTAGGAGGGTCACTCTTTCTTGAACCTTGCAAATCTAAGTTGTTCTTCCTCGGATGCTGCTGCCCTGACCATGGGCTGAATTGGAACCACAAATTGTGTCGCCATTACGCCAGGAACCTGACCAACGGAAACTCGCTACTCTAAGTGTGGTCTAGCTGCGGCACGTACCCATCGTCAGCCTCTGCCTCTGTCTCTAGCGATACCTGCTCTGAATGCAGCATCATCGTTAACCGCAGCTCGTATCCTCACCGTCGGTGAGAGAATGGAAGGATAAAAGTTCAAACTCCAAGATTAATAAGCTCGCACGATAAGAGTGAAGGAAGGGAGATTGTCTTAATAGTTCTGTAGCCTCTCAAAGATAAGAAAAGACGTCTCCGTACCGATCCGCAAGACTCTACTAAACTCGCTTATGACTAGTAGCACCTATGAACCTAGAGCTCTGATACCAACTGTCACGATCCAATTTCCCCTCCGTTGGGTTTCGTGATGGCACCTAGTCTTAAGGACTAGGTAAGCCTAATAATTGCGGAATAACAACAATAAATAATAACATCTAAAATTCTTCTGAAATGAATCCTTTATACAATGAACCTCTTCCCAAAATCCGGTAGTACAAGACATAAGCTCTACAGAGTTTCGCTACAATTTTTAAACACAACCGTATGGAAATAAGTACAACAGTGTGAATATAAAATAGGAAGGTGACTCCGAAGCCTGCGAACGCAGCAGCAGGGCTACCTTGAGTCTCCTCGGTAAGAATCCGCACAGCTACTAGCGAACAATACCTGGATCTGCACACAAAAATGTGTAGAAGTGTAGTATGAGCACACCACAGCGGTGCCCAGTAAGTATCAAGACTAACCTCGGTGGAGTAGTGACGAGGAACAGTCAACACACCTACTGGTCTAATATACAGAACATGATATTTATATAGAGACTACGCGATACGGCTAACAATATAGTATATAAAAATAAGGAAAGAAAACAGCAAGTACTCAGGGGAACACCATAAGGAAAACACGGAATGGTGAGCGAGAATACAACCCAAAATCCGAAATTACAAATACAGTAAAGACAGGTCATAGCTCAACAACTCCGATAGTTTTCACCTTAAGTCTTAACCAACAAGCGTCAATCAGATAGTCAAACCTTTCAAGTGATAAAAATGTTTCGAAATATACTTCATTCAAATAAATGTTCATTTCATAAAAAGTTCTTTCAAAATAAATGCTTTTCAAATATAATCTTTTCAAATAGATAACCTTCGCATATCAGTCACCCTGTGACACCTCATCTCATAATCATACAATACGGGTCTCAATACATGAACCCTAACACTTGGCATCATGTGCCCTCATCATGCCTCCTGATCATACTGACAACTCACGTGCCCCAAAAGAGTCATTCTCACATGGAAGGCAAGTAACAAGGGTGTGCGTCTATAGTCAGAAATCTCAAAGAGCCTCCTACCCGATAAGGGTGATTAACCACGTGTATGCTTGTGCAAGTGTCCTAACATAGTTCGTACCAACTAGTAAGTATAAGGAATAGAACGGACATCACCTATAATGTTTACACAGGGATAGGATCAATGAAAGCACCAGCTCAGAACGCAATGTTTTTAATAGAGGATCTCCCAGGATATCGTCCCGTAGTCCCAAACGTAAATGTGCAAAGGATCTTCCGCGATATCGTCCCGTAGTCCCAAAGTAAATATCCAGTACAGAGAATCTCCCGGGTTCAGTCCCATAGTCCCAAAAGTAAATATCTAGTACAGGGGAATCTCCCGGGTGCAGTCCGTAGTCCCAAAAGTAAATATCCAGTACAGGGGAATCTCCCGGGTGCAGTCCCGTAGTCCCAAAAGTAAATGTGCACGGGGGGATCTCCCGGGATATCGTCCCGTAGTCCCAAAGTAAACATGTAGGGGGGAATCTCCCGGGATATCGCCCCATAGTCCCAAAGTAAATATGCAGCGCAACCAATAGAACAACAGTCACAGTACAACAGAAAGCTAGTACATCACCACAATACATATAGCAACAAGAATGACAATAATACAAGGTAAGACAAGTAAATCAACTTAAGGACTGTAAATCACAAGGATGCGGTAGAACCAACTCACAAGAAATAACCACAGAAAAGAATGCTCGCATAAAGGGAACAGTTCAACACGGAAAAACTAACATATAGCGACGATCCCACAATATACAAGTCAGTAACAATGAAATCAACGCAAGTCAAGTAGTCCCAAATAAGGGCAAGTCAACAAAGATATAGGTTATCTAACTCCTTTTAAGGTTGGACAATTTCGAGGATATTCGACAATTCAATTAAGGAAAGATGATCTTTAGCTTCACTTAAGACTAAGCAAAATTTCATAAAGGATAATAATGATTCTCAAATAAGACAAACAGCTATGAAACGATAGCATGACAATAGGAGAGGCAAAATTCTTCAATTAAATCAAATAGGGGTCAGTTAAGCAATAAGAGTGAATCATGACGCAATTATTTCCATTTAAGCATGTAGATGTGAAACTAGTAAATAGGAAACTCAGTCATGTCAAGAACACATTCATACATAGTGAATATAAGAACCTAAGAACTCTAAAAGACCAATTTTTTTCACAGATAAGTCCGAGCACGCACTCGTCACCTCGCGTACACGAACTACAATCAACATAGAAGACTCAAATCCTAAGGGGAAGTCCCCACACAAGGTTAGGCAAGATACTTACCTCAAAGACGACACACCGATACTCTAAAATGCACTTCTCGGGTGAAAGATCTCCGGGCGGCTCAAATCTAACCAAATTAACTTCAAAGCACAAATAAAACACATAAGAAACTATTCCGGATCAAAAAGTCTCAATCTTTAACAAAATCCAAAAATCGGTCCAAAAGTCGACCCCCGAGCCCGCACCTCGCAACCCAACAAATTTTACAAAAACCGAATACCCATTCTGATACGAGTTCAACCATACAAAATTTATCAAATTTCGATACCATTTGGTCCCTCAAATCACGATTTTTCATTTTAGAAATTTTCTTCAAAAACCAACTCCTTCCCCAACCCAAAACACAATTTAAATGATAAAAATGAAGATAAAATCATGGAATATGTTAGATTCTAGGTAAAGAACACTTACCCAATCGATTTGCTTGAAAACCCCCAAAAGAAGCTCCCAAATCCGAAGTTTAAAACTCAAAATATGAAGAAAATGGCTAACCCTCGATATAAAAGGATTCTGCCAGGACTTCCGCATCTGCGGTCAACAAACCGCATCTGCGAGACCGCATTTGCGAGAAAGAGTCCGCATCTGCGAACTTTGGCTACTTGGCCTGGGACCGCATCTGCGGAAATTAACCGCACCAGCGGCACCGCAGGAGCGAAAAGTGGAGCCGCAGAAGCGAGAAAGTACCCAGGCCTGCATGACCGCAGAAGCGGCCGAGCTCACGCAGAAGCGGAGCCGCACCTGCGCTCCAAGGTCGCAGGTGCGAAAACACCAGAACCAGACCTGTTTAGAACTATGCAAAACATTCGAACCTCGTCCGAAACATACCCGAGGCCCCCGGGACCCCGTCTAATCACACAAACAAGTTCTATAACCTAAAATGGACTCGCTCAAGGTCCCAAATACTATCAAACATTGCCGGAAATACACATCGCGCCAAGAATCAAACTATGAACTTCCAATTCTCCCAACTTTGAAAACTCGAGCCAAAACCGATCAAATCAACTCGGAATGACGCCAAATTTTGCAGACAAGTCCAAAATGGCATAACGGAGCTGCTCCAACTCTCGGAATCGCATTCCGACCCCTATATCACAAAAGTCAACTATGGGTCAAACTTCTCCATTTTCCAAACTTCAACTTTTCCAATTTTCGCCGAAACGCCTCAATTTACCCTACGGACCTCCAAATCTAAATCCGGATGCGCGCCTAAGTCCAAAATCACCATATGAAGCTGTGGAGATCACCCAAAATCCATTGCGGATCCGTTTACTCAAAAGTTCAATTCCGGTCAAATTCTCACCGCTCAAGCTTCCAAAACTAGAATCCTTCTTCCAATTCGACTTTGAATCATCTGTTAACTGAATTCAACCATGCACGCAAGTCGATACACATAATGTGAAGCTGTTCCAGACCTTACACCACTAAACGGAGCTTAAATTCTCAAAACAACCGGTCGAGTCATTATAGTTATTATTATTATACTGTGTACAGGTTATTTTATCAATTAACTGCCTTACTTTTTCTGTGTTCTCTTACTGTTATTATTATTATACTGCATACAGGTTATTGTAAGTGACCCTCCTTAGCCTCATCACTATTTCGTCGAGGTTAGGCGCGGAACTTACAGAGTACATGGGGTCGATTGTACTCATACTGCACTCTTCACTTCTTATGCATATTTTGGATTCGGTCCTAGCAACGGTTAGTAGATTGCTTGGATTTATTTCCAGATGGATACTTGAGGTACAGCTGCTCGGCGTTCGCAACCCTGAATTCCCATTCTACCTTATCCTAGTTGTTTATTTAATTTCAAATAGTTTTACTTTCATTCAGCCTATTATTTGTATTATTCTAGTCGCTCGTGCACTTGTGACACCAATTCTGGGATTGTATCTAGATATCATTGATATTTTGGACTATTCACTCTATTTCATATTTATTTATATTATTCTGGTTCCCTGATTATTATTTAATTTAAGCTATTAAAATGGATAAAAACTATTCTAACATTGGCTTGCCTGGCAAGTGAAATGTTAGGCGTCATCACGGTCTCGATGGTGGGAATTCCAGATCATGACAAGTTGGTATCAGACCACTAGGTTAAATAGGTCTCACTAGTCACGAGCAAGCTTAATAGAATATGGAGGATCGGTACGGAGACATCTGTACTTATCTTCCAGAAGCTATAGAGTTTATGAACAATTTCACTTCTATCCTTCTTTGTCATGCGATTTTATTCTATAGTTGATGATTGAACCCACTCATGGCCATTCTACCAGCAGGGTTATCTCTTATGTGAAGGCTCAACGTATGGTCGAGAAGGGGTGTCTAGCTTATTTGGCTTATATTTGTGATTTTAGTGTTGAGGTTCCTTCCATAGATTTAGTACCAATTGTTCGTGAGTTTCCAGAGGTGTTTCCTGCAGATCTGCCGGGGATGCCACCTGACAGAGATATTGACTTCTGTATTGATTTGGCTCTAGGCACTCAACCCATTTCTATTCCACCATACCGTATGGCCCCACCGGGGTTGAAGGAATTGAAGGAGCAGTCATAAGATTTGCTGGACAAGGATTCATTAAACCTAGTGTCTCGCCCTTGGGTGCGCCTGTTTTGTTTATAAAGAAGAAAGATGGGTCGATGAGGATGTGTATAGACTATCAGTAGTTGAACAAGGTCACTATCAAAAACAAGTATCCACTGCAAAAGATTGACGACTTATTTGATCAGCTTCAGACAAGATGTTTTCGAAGATTGATTTGATGTCTGGCTACCATCAGTTGAAGATTATGGCATCTGATGTCACTAAGACGGTGTTTAGGACTCGGTATGGGCATAATGAGTTCCTAGAGATGTTATTTGAGTTGACAAATGCCCCAGCAACGTTTATGGATTTGATGAACCGGGTGTTCAAGCCTTATATGCATTCTTTTGTGATTGTATTCATTGATGATATCTTTATCTACTCCCGCAGTCGAAAGGAGCATGAGCAGCATCTTCAGGTTGTATTTCAGACTTTGAGGGAAGTTAGTTATACGGTAAGTTCTCAAACTGTGAGTTTTGGTTAGACTTTGTCGCTTTTTTGGGGAATCCTATATTAGCAGAGGGCATAAAGGTGAATCCAAAGAAGATTGAGGTAGTTCAGAACTGGCCTAGACCTACTTCAGCTACAGAGATTCGGAGTTTCTTGGGTTTGGCGGGTTATTATCACCGATTCTTGGAGGGGTTTTCATCTATAGCTGCCCCATTGACCAGATTGACCCATAAGAGTGCCCCATTCAGATGGTTAGATGAGTGTGAGTTGAGCTTTCAGAAGCTCAAAATTGCTTTGACTACGGTGCCAGTGTTGGTGTTGCCCGGAGGTTCATGATCTTACACGATGTATTGTGATGCATCTCATATTGGGCTCGATGCAGTATTGATGCAAGATGGTATGGTAATTGCATATGCGTCACGACAATTGAAGGTTCATGAGAAGAATTACCATGTTCATGAATAAGAGTTGACAGCCATTGTTCATGCGGTGAAGATTTGGAGGCACTATCTTTACGGCATGTCGTGCGAGGTACTCAAGGATTATCGGAGTCTACAGTATTTGTTCTAGCAAAAGGATCTCAACTTGAGGCAGAGGAGGTGGTTGGATCTGTAGAAAGACTATGATATCACTATTTTGTATCATCCCGAGAAGGCCTATGTGGTGGCCGATGGCTTGAGTAGCAAGGCTGTGAGTATGGGTAGCCTTGTGTATATTCCAATTTGTGAGAGGCCGCTTGCTTCAGATGTTCAGACTTTGGCCAATCAGTTTGTGAGGTTAGATATTTCGGAGCCCAATCGTATTCTAGCTTGCACATTTTCTCGATTTTCCTTGTATGAGCGCATCAGAGAGCGTCACTATGATGACCCCCATTTGCTTGTCCGTAAGGACACGGTGAGGCACGGTGGTGCCAAGCAGGTTACTGTTGGATATGATGGGGTTTTATGGATGTAGGGTCGTATTTGTGTTCCCAATGTGGATGGGCTTCGTGAGTTGATTCTTAAGGAGGCTCATAGTTCCTGGTATTCTATCCATCCGGGTGCCGCCAAGATATATCAGGATTTGCAGCATTATAATTTGTGGGGGAGGATGAAGAGGTTATAGTTACATGTGTAGCTCGATGTTTTAATTGTCAACAAGTTAAGTATGAGCATTAGACGCCTGGTGGTTTGCTTCAGAGGCTAGAGATTCCTGAGTAGAAGTGGGAGCATATCATTATGGATTTTGTTGTAGGACTCCCACGGACTCACAAGAAGTTCGAAGCAGTATGGGTCATTGTGGACAGGTTGACCAAGTCGGCACATGTCATTCTAGTGGCAATTACCTATTCTTCAGAGCAGTTACCTAAGATCCTACATCCGCGAGATCATCTGTGTTCACGGTGTGCCCGTGTCCATCATTTTTTATCGAGATACATAGTTTACCTCGCGCTTCTGGAGGGTCGTACAACGTGAGTTAGGTACGGGGATTGAGTTGAACACAGCATTTCACCCAAGATGGAAAAGCAATCCGAGAGCACTATTCAGCTATTGGAGGATATGCTTCGCGCTTGCTTTATGGGTTTCGGGGGTTCTTGGTATTAGTTCTTACTGCTTGCGGAGTTTGCCTACAACAACATCTACCAGACGCGTATTCAGATGGCTCCTTGAGAGGCATTGTACGAGAGGCGGTGTCGTTCGCCAGTTGGTTGGTTCGATCCAGGAAAGACTCGATTGTTGGGTACCAATTTGGTTTAGGATTCCTTGGATAAGGTAAAGATTATTCAGGATTGACTTCTCACAGCTCAGTCTAGGTAGAAGAGATATGTCAACCGTAGAGTTCGTGATGTTGCATTCATGGGGTGAGAGAGGGTATTGCTCCGGGTTTCACCCATGAAGGGTGTGATGAGGTTCGGAAAGAAGGGCTAGTTGAGCCATAGGTATATATGACCCTTTGAGATTCTTGATAGAGTGGGTGAGGTGGCCAACAGGCTCGCATTGCCACCTAGTTTATTAGCAGTCCATCCACTGTTCCATGTGTCTATGCTCCGGAAGTATCACGGTGATCCGTCCCATGTGTTAGATTTCAGCTCACTCCAATTGGACAAGGATCTGACTTATGAGGAGGAGTCAGGGGCTATTCTAGCCCAGCAGGTCTGGAAGTTGAGGTCTAAGAGTTATCCTTCAATTCGAGTGTAGTGGAGAGGTTAGCCGATCGAGACAGCCACGTGACAGTCCGAGTCGGACATACGGAGCAGATATCCACACCTTTTCTATGACGAACTGACTGGTAGTTTTGAGCTTTAAAGCGTTGTTCGGTGATTTGAGGCCTTGAGTAGCTTTACTTCATGTTTTAGGACTTGTGCGTGTGGTCGAAATTGAATTTAGGGAAATTCGGAGTTGATTCGGATGGAAAACTCTCAATTCGGAAACTTTAAGTTGGAAGAGTTTACCAAGGTTTGACTTTTGAGAAAACGACCTCGGAATCGAGATTTTAAGTTTCCAATACGTTCGAATGATGATTTCGGACTTGGGCATATGTTCGGTTTTAGTATTGGGTGGTCCGGAAGCATTTCAGCGCTTATTATGGAAGGTTGGCATTTTTGAAAGTTTAAGAATTTCTTATGTTTAGTTTGAAGGGGACTTTGGTGTTATCGATGTCCGTTTGGGATTCCAAGCCTTAAAATGGGTCTGTATCATGATTTGTTACTTGTACGCAAAGTTTAGCGTCATTCCGGAATATTTTGATATGATTTGGATGCGTTCGTCGAAGTTTGGCTGTTTGAAAGTTTAAAGAAGGATTTCGCTCGTCGATTCGTAGTTTTGATGTTGTATGGCATGATTTGAGGCGTTTACTAAGTGTGCATCGTGTTTTGGGATGTGTTGGTATGTTATGATAGGGTCCCAGGGGCCTCGGGTGCGAATCGGATTAGCAACGGATCGAGTTTGGACTTGGAGAACCTACTGAAGAGCACCAGGTCTGGTGCGATCGCACCCGCGAAGGTTTTGGTCGCAGGTGCAAGACCACAGTGGCGTGTTTGGCATCGCACATGCGGACTGGGCAAAGGGAATGCGCAGGTGCGAGGCTTTGGCCGCAACTGCGAGATCGCAGATGCGAGAAAGAGATGCGCAGGTGTGTGGGGGGGTGAGATCGTCGTTTCAGCAGAAGCGGGGCCCAGGTCGTAGGTGCGACTCCGCAGAAGCAGAGTCTGGTCCACAAAAGCAAAGGCATGAGTGCTGAAGGAAACCACAGAAGCGGAATTTTTGGCCACACCTGGGGGACCGCAGAAGCGGTCAACTGACAGCAGGTGCGATGATCGCTGGGCAGAAGACTTGTTTAAGTACGTGGGTTTCTCACATTTTCATTTCATTTCATCCATGGGAGTCGGCCTTGGAGCAATTTTGGAGTGCCATTTTCATCTTCAATCATGAGGTAAGTAATTTCTACAAGTTGTGAGTTAAATATACGAATTTGGGCTCGTAAATACATGAAAAATTGTGAACGTTGTGGGATTTTAAGAGAAAAGTTAGAAATTGGTATTTTTGGACTTTGACCACGAAATTGGACGTGGAATTTGAAATAAATTATATATTTTAGTTCTTAATGTTATGGGTAAAGTTTATCTTTGAAAAATTTTGGAATCCGGGCACGTGTGTACGAGGGTTGACTTTATTGACTTCTCGAGCGGAGTTGGGAATTTTTATAAAGTGTTAAATTGTAAGCATTGGAGTATATTTTGATTGATTTGCACGTTGTTTGATTAGTTTTGGAATGTTTGGCTTGGAGTTGAGGTGTTAAAAAGGCGTTGGAGCCGGTTATGGAACTTCGGAGCGAGGTGAGTTTCTTGTATAACCTTGTGAGGGGGAAACTACCCTCTAGGTGATGTAATTGTTATGTGCTACTAGTTGTGGGTGCTACGTACGCACGAGGGGATAAGAGTCCGTACGTAGCTAAAGCATATTTATGCCCGGGTAGACTTAGGATTCTATCATGAAATAATTGAATTATTTGAACTCATTCTGCTGGCTCAATTAATTGAATTTATGATTAAAGTTGATTTAGAAATGTACATTTATATTAGGCCAAGCCTTATCACCTTGAATTGTTGACAAGTTATTTGGGAAACTGTAAAGCTTATATTCACTCTGTGCTCATGTACTGTATTGTAAGCATGTGTCTCGTAACTCGATGATTTCCTTCCTTTCTTGTGGAGAGAGCCGAATGCGTCGGCAGTATAATAGATGCATCTATGGTTCATGCCGCTCGACCCTCGGCAGTGTACATATTATTCTGGATCGGGCCGAACGACCTCGGCATAATCGTGTGTTATATCGCTGGTAGTCTGAGTATTCACGAGATTATTCTTCCGCTGATGCCCGGTATTTTATATGGTATCCCTTATTCATTTGATATTGGCACTTGACATTTTGCTGAGCCGTTAAGGTAGAACACAAGATTGAGAAATTCATACTTTAAAAGAAATATTTGGAAGATTTTGTAACTTACATATTTACCCCATTATTGTTGTTTGCTGCTTATCTGCTTATGATTTATTTTTATTTTTTATTGGACCTCTAGTAAGTGTGATGTCGACCCCTCGTAACTACTTCTTCGGGGTTAGGCTAGATACTTACTGTGTACGCGTTGATTTGCGTACTCATGCTGCACTGTTGCACTAAATGTGCAGGATTTGACAGGTCCATTTGATGATCATCTTGGCGCGTAGGCGCAGCTATTGAGGAGACTTCATGTGAGTTGTATCCCAGGTTACGCATCGCAGTTCACAGGGTCTCCATCGTACAATTTATGTTATCCTATCTTATTTACATTCTAGACAGATGTTGTATTATTATCGTACTCCTTAGTAGATGCTCATGCACTTGTGACACCGGGTTTTGGGGATATACTAGTTGGTGCTTACGGTTCTGAATATTATCATCGCCTTCCATTTCTCTTACAAACTAAAATTTTGTACATTCCCGCGGATTTAGAAGTGTAAATTTCCTTCCTTATTAAACTTTTTGACTTCAAAAGTAATAAAATAGGTAACTAAATTGATCAATCACAATTGGCTTGCCTGACGGCGGCGTTAGGCGCCATCACGATCTACAGTGGATTTCGGGTGGTGACATTTTCACCAGTCCATGTGTAAGGCCATGTAAGAGTTTACCTAAAAACCCGAAATTCCATGGTGCCGAGTCAGGCTTATATGTCTACGGACTTTATGGGCTGAGCAGTGTGTTGGTGAGCTGAAGAAATTTTTCGGAAGTTCAGGGCATTTTGTGCGGCCAATTTTGCGACTGCAGAACTGATCTGCGGACCGAAGATCTGCCGCGGAGTGAAGCAGATATTTGAGCTAATTTTGGACCAAATATGCGGTCCATTATGCGTTCACATAATCGTTCTGCGGACCGCATAACCCATCGTAAATCCCCACATAGAAATTCCCGGAGGGGCGTTCTGCAGCGCATTATGCGACCGCAGACCGGTCGCGGACTGAGGCAGAAAATCCCAGTTCTTTAAGGCCATTTTGCGGCCCATTCTGTGGACCGCAGATGCATTATGCGGTCACATATGCGACAGCAGATCTGGTGTCAGGGCTCCTAATTTCTAATTTTTAAACCCGATCCTATGTCATTAAAACATATGCCTTAGACCATTTTGAGACTATTTTCCGATATCTTTAGAGTGAGAAAGAGTGTCCTGGAGGGAGAAAGTGTTCTTCGTCAAAAATTTCTCTTCAATTCTCGCTTAAACCTTGGAGATTATCAAGAGAGGCACCTAGGTCTTCTTCCTAAGAGGTAAGATTCTATCACCCAAACTCCTAGTTTCAAAATGTAACTAGAATGGGCCATTAGTAAGGTAATTCATGAGGATGGGAGTGCTTATCTTGCATGCATATATTCTTAAAGTATGTGGGGGAGGTTGTGAGCTAAGAATGGGTTGAGGAACGGTAGAATCGTTCACAAAAGGGTTTTAAAAACATAATGCATACCTAGTGTTTGTTAATGTGGTCAAATGAGCTAGAATCATGATCATCTTTCTAATTTTTGGCTCAACTTGTTATATTCCTAAAATAGATTGAAGTTGCTAAGAGTTCCGGAATATAGTAGAATTTAAGGAAGCTCTATTGAGGTATGTATGGCTAAAAACCCCTCTTCTTAGAATTGAACCCCTTGGTGTTCATGAAATCGGTGTAAGGCCTAAATTGATCGTTGTAGAAATTATTATTCTGAAATGTACTTCTGTTGAAAGATATATGTGCAATATATGTATCCTAATGCTTTCATCATGTTATCTTATAATTTGAAGATGTGTTAAAAATATGGAATATGTGCTACAAATGCCTAGACTTCAAGTCAAATTTAAATAGAGATTGTTATGCCAAATGGTGTGAAAAGCCTCTATGTGCCTTAGTCTTCAATTTGCTCACGTGTGTAATCAAGTCTTGAATGAAAAGCCTTGTTGCTATTGACATGATAAAAATGTGGAAATGTGGAAAAGAACTTGAATCATGAAACGCGGCCAAGTGCAAAGTATGATATAACAATTGTGGCCACTAGTGCCGATGAACTGAAAAACATGAAAGAATTATGAAATGAGATGATTGAGAGAAAATGGTAATGTCTCGGGCGAGATGGCCTAGCCGATCGGGCCGTGATCGGACACCATGCCGCACACATGGTGGTAATTGTGCTGGAAATTGAAACTGGAATTTGAGAATGAAATTATGATTAAGGTTGATGTCTTAAATGAGACGACCTAGCCGATCGGGTCGTGATCGGACTCCGCGTAAGAATGCGGTGGTATTGTGGATGATGGTGTATCAGTATTAAAGATGTCCCAACCTAAAGTTATGGAAATTTATGTGAAAGCTTACGTGATTCTCAATTTGATGTTGTGGTGTTGTTTAAGACTTTTATTGACTTTATGATTATTTTCTTCTTGTATTATTATTCATTCTAATGAGATAATGTTTAGTTATACATACTAGTACCATTCAACGGTACTAACGTCCCTTTTGCGGGGGGGCGCTGCGTCTTAAATGGATGCAGGTGGTTCCATAGCAGGCAGTGTTGATCAGCGTTAGTGGTATATCCTCCTCCCAGCGGTCTTGGTGAGCCCCATTTTATTTCGGGGTCATACATCTTTTGTCCGTTATGTGTTGTACTTGAGGTATAGCCGGGGCCTTGTTGCCGGCACTTTTGTAGTACTCTTTTGTATCTATTTAGAGGCTCCGTAGACACTATGTAGGTTGTATATGGGTATTAGAAAGGTCAATGGTATATGTTGCATTTTGGACTCTTGTCCTACTAAATCGTAAAATGTATGTATTTTGGAACTTAGCAATGACGTAGTAAAATGAAATGAATTAGTAATGTTTATACATATATGATAATCCTTCTACTGTTTAACTAATGGAAACGCACCTTCACTTGATCATAAGTGAGTTGGGTAGAAAGTGTCTAATAGGCTTGCTCGGCCGGGTCCACTTGGTTGAGCGTCGGTCGCGCTCCCCGAGTTTGGGGCGTGACACCATGTACCTTTCTGTGTCAGTTTGAAGATGAATGTTTGTTTTATAGGTGGAGATGTGATGACCCGATAGGTCATTTATAGTTTTACTTCATTTCTGTGTTTCGAGACCTCGGATAGCTCCATTTAGCCTTCCTCGATTTGCGTGCTCATTCTGTATCTTTTTTCCGGAAAATATTTATGGGAAAAATCAATGAAAAAGTGGAATTTAGCTTTAAAAACTCATTCGAGTTGACTACGATCAATGTTTTATGTAAACGGACTCGGATCAGTGTTTTGACGGTCTTGCTGGGTCCGTATCGTGATTTGGGACTTGGGCGTATGCCCGGAATCAAATTCGAAAGTCCGTAACTTGGTTTAACGTAATATGTTGAAAACTAGCAATTTAATGGTTTAAAGAATTCCTAAATTTGATTGTAGGTTGACTTTGTTGCTATCGGGATTTGATTTCGGTTCTGGAACTTGGTATAGGTTCATTTCAGAATTTATGACTTGTCTGTAAAATTTGGTGCAAACCGGAGTTGATTTGACGTGATTCGGATGTCCGGTTGTAAAATTGAAAGTTGTTAAGTTTCTTTAATAATTTCATTCGTTTTGGTGTTTGATTCGTGGTTCTAGGTATTATTTTGATGTTTCGATCACTCGAGCATGTTCGTATGATGTTATTACACTTGTGTGCATGTTTGGTTTGGATCCCGAGGGAATCGGGTGAGTTTTGGGTAGGCTACGGACCATTTGAACTTAGAAAGAATTGCTGGTTTTGGCTATTACTGATATATGGTATCATGTGCTTCGTGATCGCAAAGCCTCTCTCGCGATCGCGAAGGGGAATCTGGACTGGGGAGGGGTTTCTTCTTCGCAAACGCGAGGAGCTGGTCGTGAACGCGAAGTAGTGGGGGGTTTACCCTTCGCGAACGCGTCCTTCCTCTCGCGAATGCGTAGGGTTATGGGGTCTTGTGAGGGAGCCTGTTAGTTACTCTTTGAGAATGCGTTCACTGATCACGAACACGAAGGCAAGGGGGAGTAAGCCTTCGTGAACATGAAGAGTGGCTCGCGAACGTAAAGTCCATTGGCCGCTGCTGCTTTGCGATCGCATCAGGTGTCTTTTGAACGCAACGAACACCTGAGGCCCAGACTGTAAAATGTTTCAAACATGAGATTTCACCCATTTTTCACCATCTTCTCATTAGAGCTCGGCCTATAGGCGATTATGAAGAGAAAATTCATCGCCATTCATAGGTTAGTGTACTTTAGCTCATTTTCTTCTATTTTTATCAACACCCATTGATTTCTAACCTTGATTTATGCTCATTCATAGTAGAAAATTAGGGATTTGGGTAGAATTGGGGGGTTTTGTAAAATTGAGATTTAGACATCAAATTGAGGTCAGATTTTGAAACTAATTGCATAATCGGGCTCGGGGTGGAATGGGTAATTGGATTTTGGTCCGAATCTCAGGTTTTGACCAAGCGAGCCCGAGGTTGACTTTTGTTGACTTTTTGGAAAAAGTGTATATATCTTAGCTTTATCTATTGTAATTGATATTCCTCGCATTGGTTGTTGATTTTGGTTATATTCGATTGGTTTGGAGGTGAATTATAGAGGAAAGGCCCCGGTTGAGCTTTGATTTGCTTGCCGAATGAGGTAAGTGCTGGGTCTAACCTTAATTTGAGGGAATTAGAACCCTTGAGCTATGTGCTATGTGAATTACATATGTAGCGGCGTATATGCGAGGTGACGAGTGTATATACGTCGTCAAAATACTGTTCCTATGCTTTCCCGTGTTTCGTTAGATATTTCATTCCATGCCTTATCTATTACGTGCTTTAATTGCTACATATGCCTTAACTTGATACTTGCCACTTATTTCTCTCATATTAATATATCCATTTCTTCCATGCTTCCATGATCAATTGCTACTTGCGTTAAATGTCTTACTTGTACACTTTAATTGTTATATGTTTGACTTGTCTTGTTGCTTTGTAATAATTGTCGCATTCCTTGATTTGGTACGAGGTCCCTTTATGGTGTTGCTTTCATATTATTTAATCGTAGTGATTCCTGAGAATTGAGTTGTTGAGTTGATTTCATTTATTGATTTTGTTTATAGATGGGGTTACACGCTGGAACAGGTGGAATAAGGGAGGATTGATATTGATACGGTGGGATCGGATATGGTGAAATGAGGATTATGATATTGATTCTGATTATATGGTGGGATCGGGTTGCACGCCGCAACGGATTTTATTTATTATTCTTGATATTAAAATTGTGAAATAAGGGAAGATATTGATTTGTACGGCGGGATCGGGTTACACGTTGCAACGGATTGTGTGTTTTGTATTCCTTATTACATTGTGTTAGCTTTCAGTGTTTTCATACGAGATTTTGAGGACCGATGTTTTTGGTTTTACTGATTTCGAGGATTGAGTTTATTTTTATCAATCAACTGCCTTACTTTTTCTGTGTTCTCTTCATGTTATTATTATTATACTGCGTACAGGTTATTGTAAGTGACCCACCTTAGCCTCGTCACTACTTCGTCGAGGTTAGGCTCGGCACTTACAGAGTACATGGGGTTGGTTGCTCAAACTACACTCTGCACTTCTTGTGCAGATTTTGGAGTCGGTCCTAGCGGCGGTCAGTAGAGTGCTTGGATTGATTGCTAGACGGAGACTTGAGGTATAGCTGCTCGGCGTTTGCATTCCTGAGGTCCCCTTCTACCTTATCCTGGTTGTTTATTTCATTTAAGGCAGTTTTACTTTCATTCAGACCATTATTTGTATTATTCTAGTCGCGCGTGCACTTGTGACACCAGTTCTGGGATTGTATCTAAATATCGTTGATATTTTGGCCTATTCACTCTATTTCAGATTTATTTCGGTTCCTTGGTTATTATTTCATTAGAACCATTAAAAATGGATAAAAACTATTCTAACGTTGGCTTGCTAGGATCGTGACGAGTTGGTATCAGAGCACAAGGTTACCTAGGTCTCACGAATCACGAGCAAGCTTAGTAGAATTTAGAGGATCGGTACAAAGACGTTTGTACTTATCTTCCTGTAGCTATGGAGTTTAGGAACAATTTCACTTCTATCCATCTCTAACGTGTGATTTTATTATATCATTGATGATTGAACCCAATCTTGGACATTCTACCAGCGGGGATATCTCTTATGTGAAGGCTCGACGTATGGTCAAGAGGGGTGTCTAGCTTATTAGACTTATAATCATGATTCTAGTGCGGAGGTTCCTTCCATGGATTCAGTACTAGTTGTTCGTGAGTTTCCACAGGAGTTTTTTGCAGATCTGTTGGGGATGCCACCTGACACAGATGTTGACTTCTGTATTGATTTGGCTCCTGGCATTCAGCCCATTTCTATTCCACCATATCGTATGGCCCCGCCGGAGTTGAAGGAGCAGTTGCAAGATTTACTTGACAAGGGATTCATTAGACCTAGTGTCTCGCCCTGGGGTGCGCCTATGTTGTTTGTGAAGAAGAAAATGGGTCGATAAGGATGTGTATAGACTATCAGCAGTTGAACAAGGTCACTATCAAAAACAAGTATCCATTACCGAGGATTGATGACTTATTTGATCAGCTTCAGGGTGCCAAAGTGTTTTTGAAGATTGATTTGAGGTCTGGCTACCATCAGTTGATGATTAGGGCATCTGATGTCCCTAAGACAGCTTTTTTGACTTGATATGGTCATTGTGAGTTCCTAGTGATGTCATTCGGGTTAACAAATGCCCCAGCAGCATTTATGGATTTGATGAACCGGGTGTTCAACCCCTATTTGGATTCTTTTGTGATTGTATCCATTGATGATATCTTGATCTACTCCCGCAGTCGAGAGGAGCATGAGCAGCATCTTCGGGTTGTACATCATACTTTGAGGGATAGTCATTTATATGACAAGTTCTCAAAGTTTGAGTTTTGGTTAGACTCAGTCGCTTTTTTGGGTCATGTTATATCAGTAGAGGGCATAAAGGTGAATCCTAAGAAAATTGAGGCAGTTCAGAACTGGCCTAGACCTACTTTAGCTACAGAGATTCAGAGTTTCTTGGGTTTGGCGGGTTACTATTGTCGGTTCGTGGAGGGGTTTTCATCTATAGCAGCCTCATTGACCAGATTGACCTAGAATGGTGCCCCATTCAGATGGTCGGATGAGTGTGAATTGAGCTTTCAGAAGCTCCAGACTGCTTTGACTACGGCAATGGTGTTGGTGTTGCCCACATGTTCAGAATCTTACACAGTGTATTGTGATGCATCTTGTATTGGGCTCGGTGCAGTATTGATGCAGGATAGTAGGGTGATTGCATACGTGTCACTGTAGTTGAAGGTTCATGAGAAGAATTACCATGTTCATGACTTAGAGTTGGCAGCCATTGTTCATGCGTTGAAGACTTGGAGGCACTATCTTTACGGTGTGTCGTGCGAGGTATTCACGGATCATCGGAGTCTATAGTATTTGTTCAAGCAAAAGGATCTCAACTTGAGGCAGAGAAGGTGATTTGGAGCTGTTGAAAGACTATGATATCACTATTTTGTATCATCCGGGTAAGGTCAATATGGTAGCCGATGCCTTGAGTAGACAGGTTGTGAGTATGGTTAGCCTTGCATACATTCCAGTTGGTGAGAGGTCGCTTGCATCAGATATTCAGGCTTTGGCCAATCAGTTTGTAAGGTTAGATGATTTTGAGCCCAACCGTGTTCTAGCTTGCACAGTTTCTCGGTCTTCCTTGTATGAGCGCATCAGAGAGCGTCAGTATGATGACCCCCATATGCTTGTCCTTAAGGACACGGTGCGGCACGGTGGTACCAAGCAAGATACTGTTCGAGATAATGGGGTTTTATGGATGCATGGTCGTATTTGTGTGCCCAATGTAGATAGGCTTCGTGAGTTGATTCTTGAGGAGGCCCATAGTTCTCAGTATTCAATCCATGCCGCCAAGATGCATCAGGATTTGTGGTAGCATTATTGGTGGAGGAGGATGAAGAAGGATATAGTTGCATATGTAGCTCGGTTTCTAAATTGTCAGCAAGTTAAGTACAAGCATCAGAGGCCTGGTGGTTTGCTTCAGAGGCTAGAGATTCCTGAGTAGAAGTGGGAGCATATCACTATGGATTTTGTTGTCGGACTCCCACGGACTCCGAAGAAGTTCGATATGGTATGGGTCATTGTGGACAGGTTGACCAAGTCGGCACATGTCATTCTAGTGGCAGTTACTTACTCTTCAGAGCCGTTAGCTGAGATCCACATCCGTGAGATCATCCGTCTTCACGGTGTGCCCATGTCTATCATTTCTGATCAAGGTACACGTTCACCTCACACTTTCTGAGGGCTGTACAGCGTGAGTTAGGCATGCGGGTTAAGTTGGACACAGCATTTCACCCCCAGACGAACGGGCAGTCTACGCACTATTCAGATATTGGAGAACATGTTTCGCGCTTGCGTTATGGATTTCGGGGGTTCTTGGGATTAGTTCTTCCACTTGCAGAGTTTTCCCACAACAACACTTACCAGTCTAGTATTCAAATGGCTCCCTATGAGGCATTGTACGGGAGGCGGTGCCGTTCGCCAGTTGGTTGGTTCGAGCTGGGAGAAGCTCGGTTGTTGGGTACCGATTTGGTTTAGGATGCCTTGGATAAAGTCAAGATTATTCAGGATCGACTTCGCACAGCTCAGTCTAGCAGAAGATTTATACCGACCGTAGAGTTCGTGATTTTGCATTCATGGTTAGGGTATTGCTTCGGGTTTCACCCATGAAGGGTGTGATGAGGTTTGGAAAGAAGGGCTAGTTGAGCCCTAGATATATTGGACCCTTTGAGATTCTTGAGAGAGTGGGTGAGGTGGACAACAGGCTCCCATTTTCACCTTGTTTATCAGCAGTCCATCCAGTGTTCCATGTGTCTATGCTCCGGAAGTATCATGGTAATCCGTTCCATGTGTTAGATTTTAGTTCAGTCCAATTAGACAAGGATTTGACTTATGAGGATGAGTCGGTGGCTATTCTAGCCCACCAGGTCCGGCAGTTGAGGTCTAAGAGTTATCCTCAGCTCGAGTGCAGTGGAGAGGTCAGCCGATCGAGGCAGCCACATGGGAGTCCGAGTAGGACATCCGGGGTAGATATCCACTCCTTTTCACCAGTCCATGTAACTTTCTATGTCCTTCAAGGATGAACGTTTGTTTTAGAGGTGGAGAATATGATGACCCGATAGGTCATTTATAGTTTTACCCTTCATTTCTGTGTTTCGAGACCTCAGATGGCTCCGTTTAGCCTTCCTCAATTTGCATGCGCATTTCGTATCTTTTTTCGAAAACTTTTTATGCGAAAAATCTATGAAGATGTGGAATATAGCTTTAAAAACTCATTTGAGTTGACTACGGTCAACGGTTTGTGTAAACAAACCCAGATGAATATTTTGACGGTTCTGATGGGTCCGTATCGTCATTTGGGACTTGAGCATATGCCCGAAATCGAATTCAGAAGTCCCTAACTTGGTTTGACGTAATTTGTTGAAAACTAGCAATTTAAAGGTTTAAAGAATTCTTAAGTTTGATCGTAGATTGACTTTGTTTGCTACCGGGTTTGGCTTTCGGTTCCAGAACTTGGTATAGGTTCATTTCAGTATTTATGACTTATCTGCAAAATTTAGTGCCTTACGGAGTTGATTTGACATGATTCGAACGTCCGGTTGTAAAATTGAAAGTTCATAAGTTTCTTTGAAAATTTCATTCGTTTTGGTGTCGGATTCGTGGTTCTAGGTGTTATTTTGATGTTTCGATCACTCGAGCAAGTTCGTAAGATGTTATTACACTTGTGTGCATGTTCGGTTTGGAACCCGAGGGACTCGGGTGAGTTTCGTGTAGGCTACGGACCATTTGAACTTAGAAAGAATGGCTGGTTTTGTCTATTTCTAATATCTGGTATCATGTGCTTCGCAATCGCGAAGCCTCTCTCACGATCGCAAAGGGGAATCTGGGCTGGGGAGGAGTTTCTTCTTCGCGAACGCGAGGAGCTGGTCGTGAACACGAAGTAGTGGGGGGGTTTACCCTTCGCGAACGCATCGTTCCTCTTGCGAACGCGTAGGGTTATGGTGTCCTAGGAGGGAGCATGTCCGTTACTCTTCATGAACGTGTTCACTGATCACGAACGCGAATGCAGGGGGAGTAAGCTTTCGCAAACACGAAGAGTGGCTCGCGAATGTGAAGTCCATTGGCAGCTGCTGCTTTGTGATCGCATCAAGTGTCTCGCGAACGTGATGAACACCTGACGCCCAGACTTTAAAATGTTTCAAACACGGGATTTCACCCATTTTTCACCATCTTCTCATTAGAACTCGGCCTAGAGGTGATTTTGAAGAGAAAATTCATTACCAATTCATAGGTTAGTATACTTTAACTCGTTTTCTTCCATTTCCATCAACACCCATTGATTTCTAACCTTGATTTATGCTCTCATTCATGGTAAAAAATTAGGGATTTGGGTAAAATTGGGGTGTTTTATAAAATTGAGATTTAGACCTCAAATTGAGGTCAAATTTCGAAACTAATTGCATAATCGGGCTCAGGGGTGAATGGATAATTGGGTTTTGGTCCGAATCTTGGGTTTTGACCAAGCGAGCCCAGGGTTGACTTTTGTTTACTTTTTGGAAAAAGTGTAAAGAGCTTAGCTTTATGTATTGCAATTGATATTCCTCGCATTGGTTGTTGATATTAAGTCGATTTTGGTGCGATTCAATTGGTTTGGAGCCGAATTGTAGAGGAAAGGCCCCGGTTGAGCTTTGATTTGCTTGTGGGGCGAGGTAAGTATTGGGTCTAACCTTGATTTGAGGGAATTAGGAATTCTTGAGTTATGTGCTATGTGAATTACATGTGTATCAGCGTATATGCAAGGTGAAGAGTGTATATATGCCATCAAAATACATGTTCTCATGATTTCCCGTATTTCATTCCATGTCTTATCTGTTACATGCTTTAATTGCTTCATATGCCCTAACTTGCTACTTGCCACTTATTTTTCTCATACTAAAATATCTGTTTCTTCCATGCTTCCATGATTAATTGCTATTTGCCTTAAATGTCTTACTTGTACACTTTAATTTTCATATATTTGACTTGTCTTGTTGCTTTGTATTAATTATAGCATTCCTTGATTTGGTACGAGGTCCCTTTATGGCTTTGCTTTCATATTCTTTAATCGTAGAGATTCTTGAGAATTGAGTTGTTGAGTTGATTTCATTTATTAATTTTGTTTATGGATCGGGTTGCATGCCGCAATAGGTGGAATAAGGGAGGAGTGATATTGATATGGTGGGATCGGGTTGCACGCCGCAACAGGTGGAGTAAGGGAGGATTGATACTGATATGGTGGGATCGGGTTGCACGCCGCAATGAATTTTATATGTGAAATTGATATAGTGAAATAATGGATCATTATGATATTTATTCTGATTATATGGTGGGATCGGGTTGCGGCCCCCAACGGATTTTACTTGTTATTCTTGATATTGAATGGTGAAATAAGGGAGGATATTGAGTTGTACGGTGGGATCGGGTTGCACGCCGCAACGGATTGTGCGTTTTGTATTCCTTATTACATTGTGTTATCTTTCAGTGTTTTCTACGAGATTTTGAGGAGCGGTGTTTATGGTTTTACATATTTTGAGGATTGAGTTTATTTTTATCAGTTAGCTGCCATACTTTTCTTGCGTTCTCTTTCTGTTATTATAATTATTGTACTGCATACAGGTTATTGTAAGTGACCCGCCTTAGCCTCGTCACTACTTCGTCGAGGTTAAGCTCGGCACTTATAGAGTACATGGGGTCGGTTGTACTCATACTACACTCTGCATTTCTTATGCAGATTTTGGATTCGGTCCTAGCGGCGATCAGTAGATTGCTAGGATTGATTGCCAGACGGAGACTTGAGGTACAGCTACTCGGCGTTCGCAGCCCTGAATTCCCCTTCTACTTTATCCTAGTTGTTTATTTCATTTCAGATAGTTTTACTTTCATTTAGACCACTATTTGTATTATTCTAGTCGCTTGTGACACCAGGTCTGGGATTATATCTAGATATCGGTGATATTTTGGCTTGTTCACTCTATTTTAGATTTATTTCAGTTATTTCGGTTCCTTGATTATTATTTAATTTGAACTGTTAAAAATGGATAAAAACTATTCTAACATTGGCTTGTCTGGCAAGTAAAATGTTAGGCGCCATCACAGTCCCGAGGGTGAAAATTCCGGGTCGTGACAGTTTAGCATTTTGCATCAATAGTAATTTCTGAAAATAGTGGAGCAGAAGAACAACAAGTGATTTAAATAAAAGGAAATTGGAAGATTTTGGATTACTTAACAGATCAACGGGTAATTTTTAAAAGTTTGCTGATGGTAGGGGTAAATTTGGCGATAGTATAACGGGGGTTAAATATTGACAATATTCGAAAGTAGAGAGGTATATTTGGCCCTTTTTCCAAATAAAAAAAAAATATTTTTGGCTAAAAAGAAACTTAACTAAATATGTTATCAAAGACAATGACATACTTTTCAGGTATGAATTTAAGTTATATACAGTGTAAATAATTTTTATACTTAGAATTTAATCTGTTCAAGCAGGTTTTTAGGACCATTTATTTTAGGTTTACTAATACATGTTACGGGTATTAAATAGAGTTGTATTCAAACCTTTTAATAATTTGTTTGTGAGTATTTTGTTGCCATCAGTGTATTACGCGAACGTAAAACTCTTTTCCTATTCCCTGCATGAGTTCACGAAAGTTAATAATAGGCCAGACATAATGATAACCAAGTACCACTAGAAGCTAAGAGTCTTATCAACCCATGGTTTCCCTAGGAAGCGGAGATGGAAGTTTTCTCAATTCTTTCTATGTTGGTTGCAAGCTAGAGGAGTACTTCACTCATAAGAATTAACTAGTTTAGCCACAAAGATTAAACTTGTGGCATTATCTTGTTCATGGGTACGTACGTAGATATAACTGATGGAGGATAATTTTTTAATTTGTTGCAGATGACAATGATCTTGTACGAGCTAGACTTTAAGGCTACACCCCCAGTAGTATCAATTACCCGGCGGTCTAATGAAGACACTGTATTAGGAGAATTATCTCTACCTGCTGGCGTCCTGGTCTCTTTGCCAGTGATCTTAGCTTGTTGCATCATGATGGAGAAATATGGGGCAAAGGAGTTCAAACCAGAGAGATTTCGAGGAGGATTATCGAGTGCAACAAATTAAGCTGGGTCAACTCACATTTCCATTATACAAACTTCTGTTATTTTACAAGTGTTGCTCCCTCGTCTTGACTGAGGGTTTTCTCTCTCTACCATGAGAGCTATTTCCTCCTTCTGAGGTCTCAATCCTTGCTGCAAACCACTTAATCTCCACCTCTCAAACCCCACTCTCTAAAACTTTGTCAATAGAAAACCTAATAACTACCGATTTCATCCTCTGCGGGTATCAATTTGTGCAAATTCCTATTATGTTCTAAACCCTAAATCAATTTGACCCAACAGGCAAATCGATCAAATCGCAACGAAATCAACAGGAAAGACCCGGCGATTCACGAAATTCACGGGTGAACTCCGGCAGCTTAGTGACATCCAAATCAGGTTCTGCTTTTATTTAAGTTCTACTGCGAACAGGTTCGGTTCTACTCTTCTGTTTAAACATTGGCTCCAGTGTGTTCTGCTCTGGCTCTACTTTTCTCTTAGTTGTTGGGGCTTTTCAATTTACTCAGTTAGATTTTGTTGGAACTTAAGATAGCAGGCAATTGAGGCAAGGAAACTCTCTGCATCATATTATCAGTAATTGTGCCCTAAGCAGCTGACAACAAAATAAGGTTTTCATCAATGAATATATTCGTTGAATGTAACTGAAAGCTATAAGCTCTGATTATTTACTCGCTTTTTGCTACTTTTAATTGGAACACTCTGTTCAGAAGACTTAGATGTTTAAGAGAGAGGTTTGGATGTTAACTCTCTGAAGGCAAGTACTTAAGTTAAATACTAGAAGAACCCTATCTTTTGGTGCAAACAGGTTAAATATACTGCTGACTCAACTACAATAGGAGCGGGAATCCTTCATTTGGAAAGATGGCTGATACAATTACTGAACGCTTAAATAAATTTATTCTTACAGAGGACGAAAAAGATGTTGTAGCAATTGAATATCCAGATATTCAGTCAAGTATGAAGGATTGTGAGGTAAGTCTTTTTGGCAAGGTGATTTATGATAAAAAAAAGTGAATTTTCAGGGAGTCAAAAACACCATGTCATCGGTTTGGGGGCACCCAGTAGGGCTGCGGATAAAGGAAATCGGATGGAACTTTTTTCAATTTATTTTCAAAGATAAAGAAAGTAGGGATAAAATATGGTTTGCTACACCATGGTTGTATGACAAATACCTTCTTAATGTCCATCCTTGGGAACCAGGTTTGAAGAGTGATTCCCAGGTGTTTAATATTTGTAATCTGTGGGTTCAAGTTTGGCATATCCCATTAAATTGGCTGTCAAAGGATGTTGGACGCAAAATAGGGCAGGCTTTGGGAGGGACCGTTGATATTGTAATCCCTGACAATGGAAGCAAAGAGGGGCGATATATGCGGATTAAAGTCACGATGAACATTAACAGACCACTACCTAGGGGAAAATTGATCAAGTTAGGCTTGGAAACAACCTGGGTTGAAATTAGATACGAAAACCTACCTTATGTTTGCTACTACAGTGGTATGCTAGGACACACTGATAGAACTTGTGTACAAAGAGAGAAGGATACAAGATCAGGAAACCTCAAAAGTGACCAGTTTGGGACATGGTTACGAGCGGAGAATCCTTTACTAGCTTCAGATTATCAGCGCCGTCAAGGTGTAAATACTAATAACGATGGGTATACTAGGGTGAAAAATCATAATTTTGAACTGGTTGAGGGAAAAGGAGGTGCAGGAAGTAGTAAAAGTCTGCTAACTTTGGCAGAGGGTACTACCTTGGTTGAAATACAGCCTGACATAAGAAAGAGGATCTTCAGAGAGACCAAATGCAGCCCACGGAAGCAACAAATTATGGATCTAGAGAGAAGGAGAGTGCCGAAGTTTGGAATAACACCGGGGCTGGAACTTCTGATGGTATTACAACTACCTCAATGCGAGGTTTGAATATTGGCTTGGAGAAGATAGAGGTGCAGGAGAAGATGCCAGCGAATGACAATATGTTGAATGACACAATAGAGGTACAACAAAGCTTATTGCAAGTTGCCTCACAAATGCATGATGTTGGCAACCAAAAAATGAAGGAATTGCAAGATAACATAGACAACGTATGTCCAGACCCTTTATTAAGCTCTCCTAAGTTACAACTTCATATAGTGAATAATTCTTAACTAACCAATAATTCAAAACAAAACTCTTTAACTGTTAGTGGTATTACTAATAAGAATACAGGGGACA
The DNA here is from genome assembly GCF_001879085.1 of Nicotiana attenuata. Classification (NCBI taxonomy): domain Eukaryota; kingdom Viridiplantae; phylum Streptophyta; class Magnoliopsida; order Solanales; family Solanaceae; genus Nicotiana; species Nicotiana attenuata. The sequence continues at coordinate 389,930 of NW_017670812.1, forward strand.
TAAGGAGAAAATAATGGAAATGAAAGGCTAATATTAAGGGTTGTTCTGAGGATGTTAAGGGAAATAATTTGGTAGGTTTAAATGAAAATCATCTTATTGAGGTTGCTGTGCTAGAGGAAAATATGCATACGGTGGGGGACAAAAGAAAAGAACAAACTAATTTTGATACTGAAATGGAAGTTAAAAAACAGAAACAAGTGGTGGAGCGGGAGGCCAGCCCTAAATGGCTTCCCTCCATGCAATGAAAGCTTTAGTGTGGAATTGTAGAGGCCTGGGGGGGTCCTTAACAGTTCCCTTTTTGAAGGAGACAATGCGTCTCCACTCCCCAAATATGATTTTCTTAAGTGAAACAAAAAATAGAGATAGAATAGTGCAGAGAGTTCAAAGACAACTGGATATGGCACATGCTATTACTGTGGAACCAATGGGTTTTATCAGGTGGACTAGCCTTATTCTGGAATGACAACGTCCAGGTCTGTCAATATCACACTTCTTCTTTTTGTGTTGAAACTTTGATACATGATGTTTTATCTGATTGCCAATATTGGTGTATCTTTGTGTATCTAAGTACGGATAGAATTAATCGTCGATCTCAAATGCAAGAATTAATTAAAAAATCTTCATACTGGGCCACATCCTGGGTCTTAGCTAGTGATTTTAATGATACTCTTGATGATTCAGAAAAACAAGGAGGAAGAACTAGAGATCATTGGACCTGTAGAGACTTTAAGAATTTTATTTGGAACTTAGGTGCAATTGATTTGGGTTACGCAGGAAAACCTTGGACCTGCTGGTGCTATAGGGAAAATGAGGGCATTATTCAGGAAAGGTTAGACAGGGTCTTAGTCTCCCCTAATTGGAAAATAAAGTTTGAAGAGACTAATTTGACTCACCTTGATACTGAGGCTTCTGATCATTCCTTGTTAAATTTTGTCTTCACATGCTGAACAAGTTAAGAAGAAAAGATGTTTTTACTTTGATAAAAGATGGGTTGATCGGGAAGAGGTTCAGAATATTGTATCTGAAGCTTGGTCCAATGACTATATTGGGTTCGAGCAATCTCGAGTTAACTTTAAAATAAAGACGTGTCGTAGATCCTTAGTGGCTTGGGTAAGGGGAGGAAATGGTAATGCTAGAAAGAAAATTATTCGTATTAAGAAACAGATTACAGACCTTAGAAGTGATGCTAATAATTTTGATTGGAATAAACTTAGGTTATTAAAAAGGGAATTAAGCCAAGCTTATAAAGAAGAAGAGATTTTCTGGAAACAAAAGTCTAGAGCCTTATGGTTGCTGGATGGCGATAAGAATACGTCCAATTTTCACATGGCAACCTTACAAAGAAGAAGAAGAAATATAATTAGGGGTTTTCAAACATCTGAAGGGAGGTGGGTCAGTGACCAAACTGAAATAGTTCAAGAAGTTGAGGCTTATTATGATACACTATTCTCTACATCTAACCCGACAAATTTCGAATGTATTCTAAATCATGTCAATGTAACGATTAGTGACTCTATAAATCGAGAACTCATAAAAAATGTTAGTGAAGAGGAAGTAAAGAATGCGGTGTTCGCTATGCATCCTCTTAAAGCGCCAGGTGTGGATGGAATGACTCCTTTATTTTTTCAAAGATATTGGAATATTATATCAAAGGAGATTTATGAAGCTATTGATAGCTTCTTCACTACAGGTTACCTAATTCCTTCGTGGAATCATACTTTAATTACTCTAGTACCTAAAGTTAAAAGCCTTACTTTGGTATCGCAATTTAGACCCATAAGTTTATGTTCTACTCTTTATAAAATTATTGCAAAAATTCTTGCTACGAGAATGAAAACTCTTTTAACTAAGGTTATATCTCCAACTCAAGCAGCTTTCGTTGGACATAGACAAATAACTGATAATGTTATCTTAGCACATGAATTTATGCATCTTCTAAAAAATAAACGCAGAGGTAGAGAGAAATTTATGGCGATGAAATTGGATATGTCAAAAGCATATGACAGAGTTGAATGGATATATATCCAGAAAATGCTTTTGCAAATGGGTTTTCATGCCAGATTTGTAGAATGGATTATGCAATGTATTTCTACCCCTACCTATAGTTTTAATATAAATAGGGAGGTAGTTGGATCAGCTAGGCCAACTAGAGGAATACGACAAGGAGATCCGCTATCACCTTACCTATTTTTAATATGTGCAGAAGGTTTCTCTACTTTGTTGAAGATTTCTGAAACTCAAAATGAAATGCAAGGTTTAAAGTAACTAGACATGGACCGAGCTTAACTCACTTATTTTTCGCAGATGACTCTTTTATATTCTGTTCAGCTAACGCTCACAATGCAGTCCATGTAGCTAAGATTCTAAGAAAGTATGAGCAAAGTTCTGGCCAAGTGGTTAATTTAGATAAATCAGCTATTTGCTTTAGTAGAAATGTAAAGGATGAGGAGAAAGTAGAGATATTTTTCTTACTTGGACAACAACAAAGAAATGAGATGGGTATGTATTTAGGACTACCAGCTATCGTGAGACGCTCAAAGAAAAAGATGTTAGAGTTTATTAAGGATAGAGTCAAGACAAAAATAAAAGGATGGAAGGGTAAATTTTTAAGTACAACAGGGAAAGAAGTAATGCTTAAATCTGTACTTGCAGCAATCCCTACCTATGCCTTGTCTTGCTTCCAACTCCCTGATGGTCTGTGCAAGGAGATTACATCTCTATTTTCTAACTTTTGGTGGGGACAAACTGAGGATAAAAGGAAGATGCATATTGAGAAATGGGAAAGATTATGTGATTCTAAATCAAGAGGGGGCTTAGGATTTAGGGATTTAAAGGCTTTCAATATGGCTTTGTTAGCTAAACAAGCTTGGCGTATATTGTCGTACCCGGATTCGTTGTTAACAAGAGTACTTAAAAGCAAATACTTTCCACACTCAACTTTCCTTGACGCTTCTACATCATCTACAGGATCATGGATCTGGAGAAGTATTTTGTGGGGAAGAGATCTATTACTTACTGGGCTAAGGTGGAGGATCTCAGATGGGAAAAATATAAATGTTTGGACGGATCCTTGGATTCCAAGAAATAATGGTTTTACTCCAAAAAGTATTCAAATGCAAAACAATTTATATCTTAAGGTTGCCGACTTAATTGACGAAGATACGCATACCTGGAAACTTCATAAGACAAGTACGACCTTTGAACCTCAAGATGTAGATGTAATTTTGTCTATACCAATATCCATCATAGGTTTTAATGATAGATTACTGTGGCATCACTCACAATCTGGAAACTATAAAGTTAAGTCAGGTTACTATTTAGCAAAGGGTTTGGCCGGTAAGACTATTAGGAACTCGAAAGCCCAGGCGCGTTGTCATTCTTTTCCTACAAGCTTCTGGGATTCTTTGTAGAACTTAGAAATTAAAAATAAACTTAACATTTTCTAAGGAAGTGTGTGATTAACTCATTGCCCGTTAATTATACCTTAGCTAAAAGATTATAGAACCTGGATGAAACGTGTAAGATTTGTGGTCTTGAAAGTGAAGATATAGAACATATGCTATTTAGATGTCCCTGATCTCAGCTTGTATGGCAACAAAGTCCTATTAATTGGCCTGATATTGAAAACATAACTGACTTTTCTGTGTGGTGGTACAACTTGTTCTTAAATGCTAAGCACTTTCTTGAATCTACTGAATTATTATATTTGAGTGTTAATCTTATGTGGCAAATTTGGAAAGGTAGGAATGCTTGGTGCTTTAATCAGGAAATGTTAGAGCCAACTGATATTGTTTCTAAAGCTCTTTTTGAGTATGAAGAATATAAAGATCTATTAACTAATTGCCTCGCTGCACGACATTCAACTGGAAATGAGTTTCTGCCTAAACTAACAACTTTTCAAGATGATGTTTTATTATTTACCGACGCAGGATTACGGTGTGATGATAGACATGCGAGTATTGGTGTCGCGGCTTTGAATAGCCTTGGAAAACTGCTTCATGCCCATGGATCCTCAATTCAATATGTTGGGAAAACCATGACTGCTGAAGCGATTGCCATAAGAAAGGCACTTGAATGTGCTATTACTTTTGGATGGAAAAGTGTGAAGATTTTATCTGATGCTAAGAATGTTGTTGATATTACCCAAAAATAGGTGGCTACATCATTTGAGATAGAAGTGTTGTGTGAAGACATTTGGAAGCTATCAAGCATGTTAGATCACGTCAAGTTTCTTTATATTCCAAGGAAGTTAAATAAAGTAGCTCATAGTTTAGCTAAATTTTCTATTTCTTTGTTGAAGGACATCTCCTGGGAGAAGTTTTTCCCAACTTGGGTTGTCCAGGATGCAAAGAGTAGATTTGAACTTTGTTGTTCGTTGATGCAGTAATATGAAGTCTTTGTTTTGGAGGAAAGAAAAAAATACTCACATTTCCATTTAGAGCCCGTTTGGACATACAAATTTTTTTTTTAAAAATAATGTTTGGTTATCAATATCTTACCAATTTTTCCAATTTTACTTGAAAATGCATTTTTAAATTTGAAAAAGTGGATCTTACCAGTTTTTCAATTCAAAATGCATTTTCACTAGTTTTTAATTTTACAAATTTACCCTATACTTTTAAAATTTATAAAATGACCCCATCAATTATTAACCTACAACTACCCGCCTGTTTTCCCTCGACGATCAGATGAAGCTACTGCAGCGGATAATGAACCATTTTCTTGTGACGACTACCATGTTGATACTGGGCCTGTGAATATGAATACAAGTATTGGTAATAGCAGTGGGAAGCGGACTATGTTAGAAAATGTGATATTGATTTTGCATCTTATGTATATTGAAGTAAAGCACAATATGATAACAGTTAAACAATAGCATGTTCGATTGTTTATTTCAAGTAGGATAATTAAATTGGGATGGTTTTGATATTTTTTACAAGTAATTGGGTATAAATCATATTTCATGGTTTTACAAAAAAAGACATCCAAATATGTTGCAAAAATTATAACCAAACACAACTTCATCTTCAATTCAAATGTTAGTGAAATTCCAATTTTGAAAATCTATTTTGGAATTCATGTCCAAACGCCTACTTAGCTGGAGTGCTTGAAGGTGAAAAGGGACTAACATGTCCACCTTAAGATTGAAAAATTAGAAAACTTCAACTTGAAGACTTGGCGGACTTTGCAGATTTCAACTTGAAGACCAACAAATTTGAAGATTTGACGGACTTGAAAATTTGGTGGTATTTGTTGCTTCAACCTGAAGAGCGGTGGACTTTTAAACTTCAACTTGAAAAATTAGCAGACTTGCAGACTTCAACTTGAAGACCTGGAGGGTTAAATAATTTAACTTAAAGACCGGCAAATTTGAGGACTTCAAATTGAAGACCGACGAACTTGCACACTTCAACTTCAAGAATTGGCGAACTTGAAGACTTGAAGACTTGAAGGCCTTGAATGCTTCAACTTGAAGACTTGGCCTCCTACTAGAAGACTACAACCATCCCATTGGAGACGCCAATCTCCTATGAAGGCTTTCCCCAATTGAACCATCAATCGTAGTTCAGAATGGGTGAGTTTTTCTTTTTTATGTTTTTGGGTCGTGCACAGTTTATACTCTTGCGGGCCAGGAGTAACATGCAGTTTATGCTCTTGCATTAAGGAGCATAGTGACTTGCAGTTTAAGCTTGTATTTAAAGAGCTTTGCGACTTGAAGATTTTGCTCAAATTTGAAGAGCTTCATGACATGCAGTTTAGGCTCGTGAGTCCAGGAGCATAGTAATTTGAAGATAGTTGAAATTTTAAGAGCTTCACAACTTGAAGTTCAACTCGAATTTGAAGAGCTTTGTGACTTGAAGTCTTTGCTCGATTTTGAAGAGTTTTCGACTTAAGTCTTTGCTTGAATTTTGAAAAGATTTGTGACTTGACATGATTGCTCGACTTTGAAGAGTTTTTGACTTGAGTCTTTGCTCGAATTTGAAGAGCTTTGTGTCTTGATGTTTGGCTCGAATTTGAAAAACTTTGCGATTTGAAGTCCTTGCTTGACTTTGAAAAGCTTTCGACTTGAGTCTTTGCTCGAATTTGAAGAACTTTGCAACTTAAACACTTTGCTCAAATTTGAAGAGCTTTACGTCTTAAAGATTTAGTTCAAATTGGGGAGCTTCAGTACATACAATATATACTCATATGCCAAAAAGCATTATAACTCGCAGTTTAGGCTCGTGCATTAAGGAGCGCTATAACTTGCAGTTTAGGCTCATGCCTTAAGGAGCATTATAACTTGCAGTTTAGGCTCATGCGTTAAGGAGCATTAAAACTTGCAGTTTAGGCTCGTGCATTGAAGAGCATTATAACTTGCAGTTTAGGCTCGTGCGTTGAGGAACATAGTGACATGCATAGACTCTTCAATTTCATTTTTAGATGAGAACTTGCCCCCATCCTTGCCTTCTTGTTTTTCTTCTTCGTCGTAAGGTTCAAAGACAAGTAGCCTTTGGTCTCCACTTGTGGCCATACTTAGTTTCATATCATGAGCACGAGTTGTTAGTTCTTCAAATGTTTTAGGCTTTATGGCTTTTAAGATATAGCGAAGACTCCAATGCATGCCTTGAATGCACATTTCAATGCCAGAAGTTTCAGTAAGGTGATCTTTGCAGTTGAGGCTTAAGCTCCTCCAGCGGTTGATGAAGTCAATAACTGGCTCATCCTTTCCTTGGTGAGTGTTTGTAAGTTCGATCATGCTTACGATGCGTCTTGGGATATAGAAACGATTGAGAAACTCTTACTCCAACTGCTCCCAACTATCGATTGAACCAGGTTCGAGATCTTTGTACCAATCGAATGCATTACCTTTGAGAGAACGAACAAACTGTTTGACAAGATAATCATCATAAGTCCCAGCGTTGTTGCATGTCTCGATGAAATGCGCCACATGTTGCTTGGGATTTCTTTTTCCATCAAATTGTTGAACCTTTGAAGGTTGATATCCAGTAGGCATCTTCAAGTTTTCAATCCGTTGTGTGTATGACTTTGAATATGCGAGGGAAGATTTAATCGGAGGATCAATTTTATCTTAAATTGTTCCCATGATGAAGTCCTTCAATTGATCAACATGAATTAGGCCTTCTAAAGAAACTTGGATCTCTTTGACTACGATCGTTTGCCTCGCAGAGGATTCTCCCTCTTCTTTATCTTCGAAAAGCTCCATGGGTGCTTGAATTGATTTTGATTCTGCTAAGCTCTCGATCTCACTTGCTAACTTTTCGAGGCAAGTATCTCGAACCTCCATATACTTGGTCAACTTCTCGAGTGCTTTGGTCAAATTTGCAAGTTGTTCTTCCGTGGTTAAATTGTTAGATCTTGTTTTTGAACTTGGAAAAGAAGAGATGAGAGGTAGAGATCGTCCACTGGGCGTGCCAGAATTTGTAGACAATAAATTGCGTCGAGAAAATAAAATCTAGACCGAAAACTATTGCAACAATCGTAGTTTATTTCAAATATTTGAGTGTTACAATCTCTATGAATCCTCTGATTCTTCTTCCCAATAGTAAATAAATTCAAGGGCCTTTGAGCTTGATCTTGAATATGTAGTTGGTGCCACGAACGATGATCTTGTTCTTGAGCTTGAACTTGACCTTGATTTGTTCTTCGTTCTTGAGCTTGAACTTGATTGCTTGAAGCTTGAAACTTGTGGAGAAATTTGCAGTGTTTGATCCACGGGCTCTTTATTGCTTCTTGTTATAACTTTTGGTGTCTTTTCTGGGTTATGAAGACCCCTATTTATAGTTGTGGGAGGGAAGAGTTATGATAAGAACAAACTCTTTCCGACCAATGTGATTGAAGAGTGACAAGGCTACATTTAATTGGCCAGAACATGTCACTTGCACACGTGGCACAGTTTCATTGGCTTTTTTAATTTGGCTTGGCATGCCTTGTCATTTTGACACGTGGCACGATCATATTGGCTCCTTCGTTTGACTTGGTGTGCCACGTCATTTGACACGTGGCATCAAACTAGGCCTCTAGAAAGATGACATATTGGGCCTAATGAAGTGGGCCCATCATTTGTAGCCCAACTAAATGGGCTAGCCCAGTCAATATTTATTAGACTTAAGTAATTAATCCAATTATATTAGCCCATAATATTTATTATATATATATATATATATATTGAATTTAAAAAATAATCCAAACAATTATTGTATTTAAATTCAATAAAACTTTAGATGCCTGCACTAGTGTTTGTTCAAACTCAAATACATGCTTCAACTTGGTTTTAGCGTCAAGACAAGAGAATTCATTTAAGAGAAAGAAGCATCATGATCTTCAGTCAAGTAATTGTTCTACAACAAATAAATTAAAGAGAAAAAAGGTCCAGATTTTCCCGGATGTGCGTGCTAGCCTTTTTACCTGCGATCTAATTGCATCACGATGAAAAGATATTGGGTGAAGTTGCATGCCAAAAAGTTCAACCCGGAGAGATTTGATAGAGGAGAAATTTCAAGTGCAACAAAGGGTCAACTCACATATTTGCCCTTTGGTTGGGTGCTCCCAAGTCCATATTAACTAGTACTAGTGAAAACTATAGTTTGGTACTAGTGAAAGATGACTTGTTATATACTTAAAGTGAGCTCTTGCAGCTGATAATTAAATCAGGATCCACTAGCACTACAACTCTATCTGCTAATCTTTGTTAATTTTTTCTTGTAAAGCAAGTGCTCTTAATTAGTAAGGGCTAAATTAAATAAAATATATTCTTTTTATATACTATATGTTTACACCTTCAAAGCCAGGCATTTGAACTAAGTGAAGTCTTGCGATATATTCAAGAAAATGAGAATGAATTTATTGAAAATGGATGGACCAAATTCTCATGTACTTTTCGTTATTACAACCTTCTTTTTTTTTTTATGTCAAAGACCAGAATCTATGCCCAAATTCTCATTGTATCTCGATTGGTCTTATCGTCGATGGCTATTCATTTGTCTTCGGGATCTTCAGGATCGAGACTAAAAAAATTCCATTTTCAGCACAATTGTCTGTAATGACTTTTTAATATATTTAATTTAGTGTCCTTTTAACACAAATAAAGTAAAGGCTAGATAAAAAATAATATCAATACCATATATAAGATCTTTTATTTATATCTATCTATATTATATTAAAAGCATATAAGATCTTTTATCTATATCTATCTATCTATACTATATTAGAAGTACGAATGCACTTAGCGAAATATCGTTCGTCTTTTTTACCCTTTATAAATAAAATTCATATTGGATAAAACTGTAACTTAAACTATTTTCCTAATATTTAGGAATTCAAAATCAGATCTTTTATTAAATAAATAAATGTAGCCACTTATGGTGTTTTCCGGAAGAAGAAAAAATACATATTACAGTAGATGAAATTTGTGGCTATAATAGTCAGATAGACATTAAACCTCAGATATTTGCCTTTCACGTCATGGATGACGACTTCATTTTGTTTTCTTCCCCACGAAAATGGTAGATATGATATGGAGGGCAGTAGGGGAAGAACTAGTGGGACAAACCTAGAGAGTGAAAATGGACATACTACTTCAAATGACAGTAACAGCATCTTGTGTTGCCATAGTAATTACTCTGTTGGTGTGTCTATGGAGAGTGTTGAACTGGATTTGGTTCAGACCAAAGAAATTAGAGAAGTTGTTGAGAAAACAAGGTTTGGAAGGAAATTCTTACAAGGTTTTGTATGGGGACATGAAAGAGTTTTCTGGGATGATTAAGGAAGCATACTCAAAGCCTATGAGTCTATCTGATGATGTAGCACCAAGACTGATGCCCTTCTTTCTTGAAACCATAAAAAAATATGGTATGTTTTTGCAAAATCATGTCACTTCTTAGGTAGTTATAGGTAAATATCTTGATAAATGTTAATTTGCAATAGTAAAAATGGTATCTAACCTGCTGCTATAGTAGTTTTCTGGGATGATTAAGGAAAATCATTCACTTTTCCACCCTAGATGTTGCCTATTTGCTTTTGGATTAACAAATTGGTTTGGTTGTGTTCAAGCATTCATTGTGGAATTGTGATTAATGAAGCTGAATGAATAGAAAAAATGATCATATCAGTTAGTCCTATAATAATCCAAATTATACCTGCCATTATTCTAATCAAACAGATTAAAGGCCAACTCGGTGCACTAAGCTCCCGCTATGCGCGGGTTCGGAAGGGCCCGGACTACAAGGGTCTATTGTATGTAGCCTTACCCTGCATTTATGCAAGAGGTTGTTTTCACTACTCGAACCCGTGACCTCCTGGTCACTCACATGGCAGACTTCCCTTATAATCAAACACGCCAAGGCTCCCCTTATAATCAAACAGATTGTTTCTTTTTTTTTGTTTGAGCATCTAATTGATGAACTTCTAACGAGCCTTCTTCTCCTACTTTCTTTATCTTTTGAAGACTCTCTTCATTTCTTTCTTTTTGGTTGTATAAGTGTTCTTTTCTAAATTTGTAGTAGTTAATCCTGAAACTGCTTGCAGGAAAAAGATCCTTTATATGGTTGGGTCCAAGACCGCTAGTATTGATCATGGATCCTGAGCTTATAAAGGAAGTACTCTCAAAAATCTATCTTTATCAAAAGCCTGGTGGAAATCCATTAGCAACACTATTGGTACAAGGAATAGCAACCTATGAGGAAGACAAATGGGCCAAACATAGAAAAATCATCAATCCCGCTTTCCATCTTGAGAAGCTAAAGGTTTTGTCACTGCTTTCCTTCCTCTCTTCTGATTGGTTTACTTGTTGTTCCTTTTTCCTTTTATCTTTCCTAATCCGAGGTTCTACTGGAAATAGCCTCTCTTCGTTAAAGAAAGGGGTAAAGTCTGCGTACACACTATCCAACCCAGACCCCACTTGTGGGATTCCACTAGGTTTGTTGTTGTTGTTGCTAGATAAATGAATTCTGATTAAGTTGTCCATAGCTACCACATTCAGTGCTCGTCTTCTCGCAAGTATCTTTTTTCTGGGAATATGGTCAACCAAGAATTATAATGTTCGCGATTCTTCATCCATCAATAGATAAAATTGCTTGCTCTTGCTTCTCTGGTTACTGTTCCAGCTAAAGATTTCTTTCCGCTTTAACTTCCATTCCTTATCTTCCAATCTGGACGTGCATATGACTATCTCGAGTGCTTCTCCTACCTAGCTTGTGTTAGAAAAGCAGAGGAGGATTTTATGGTTGTAATATGTCGAATCTTGTCTGGTTCATCATTTGTCAAGACTCTTTTGCGTAAGTTCCTTAACTTGGACAGGGCATTTAGTCCATGTTGCTCTTCGTGCATCCGGAGAGGACTACATTCGTGGGATAATGTCTTCGATGCATTACAACAAAATGGATCTCTTTATTATAAAGGGATTCGTCATCCTGACCTAGCTTCCCCTTAATTGTTATTTGAACACTCTTTTGCTTTTCATTGAGCCAGCAACTTACACTAGATGGAGATGATACCACGTTGTATTTGTAATTCTGTACAAGTGTCGTGTCATTGACATTTTTCCTCTTTCACCATTTCTCGGACAGCATATGCTTCCAGCATTTCGCTTAAGCTGTAGTGAGATGCTGAGCAAATGGGAAGACATTGTTTCAGCTGAAGGCTCACATGAGATAGATATATGGCCTCACCTTGAGCAATTGACTTGCGATGTGATCTCTCGGACAGCTTTTGGCAGTAGTTATGAAGAAGGTAGAAAGATTTTTGAACTTCAAAAGGAACAAGCTCAGTATCTTGTGGAAGCTTTCCGCTCCGTTTATATCCCGGGAAGGAGGTAAATTGATTTGCCTAAGAAGGAAACTCAACTTGATTAATTAATTCTGACTCCAGTGAATGCATGATAATTTATTAGTGCACATTGCTTTCCCTTCATCTTTCTTATCTAATGCCTTTTAATTTTCTGGTTTATATAACTACTTCAAAGATTTTTGCCAACAAAGAGGAATAGAAGAATGAAGGAAATTAAAAAGGATGTCCGGGCGTCAATTAAAGGTATTATTGATAAAAGATTGATGGCAATGAAAGCGGGGGACACCAATAATGAGGATCTATTAGGCATATTACTGGAATCGAATATTAAAGAAATTGAACAGCACGGAAACAAGGATTTTGGAATGAGCATTGAAGAAGTCATTGAAGAATGCAAGTTATTCTATTTTGCTGGCCAAGAAACTACATCAGTGTTGCTCCTATGGTCTCTAGTGTTGTTGAGCAGGTATCAAGATTGGCAGGCACGGGCCAGAGAAGAAATCTTGCAAGTCTTTGGCAGTCGAAAACCAGATTTTGACGGATTAAATCATCTAAAAATTGTAAGTACTCTAGTTGGTTGGTTCAATTTCTATGCCATGGGTATGAACTCTGATTGTTATTGCTATTGCTTGAGTGCTTTTATTTGAAAAGACTAGCCCTTTGATACTAATGTTTGATACCGGATTAGAAGATGCCACGTGTGAATTTCTTTTGATAATCGCTGGGGTTCAGTGTGAGTCTTGAACTCGGGGTGCTTGCTCTGTTACCATTGTTGAATTGTCTGACCATCTCAGCTACAAGTTTAAGCTATTAGAGATAACACGCTTTTAATTAATTATGTCTTCAACAGTGGGGATGATCTCATTTTCAAAACCTCTCTATATTGGTTACAAGCTAGAGGAGTAGTCCACCTATAGGAATTAGTTTAGCTTCAAGAATATACGGACTCTTTACATGTCTTGTTCATACTAAATATAACTGATGGAGGAGCATTGTAAATTGTTGCAGGTGACAATGATCTTGTACGAGTCTTTAAGGCTATATCCCTCACTAATAACACTTACCCGCCGGTGTAATGAAGACATTGTATTAGGAGAACTATCTCTACCAGCTGGTGTCCTAGTCTCTTTGCCATTGATTTTGTTGCATCATGATGAAGAGATATGGGGTGAAGATGCAAAGGAGTTCAAACCAGAGAGATTTAGAGAAGGAATATCAAGTGCAACAAAGGGTCAACTAACATATTTTCCGTTTAGCTGGGGTCCTAGAATATGCATTGGACAAAATTTTGCCATGTTAGAAGCAAAGATGGCTCTGTCTATGATCCTGCAACGCTTCTCTTTTGAACTGTCTCCGTCTTATGCTCATGCCCCTCGGTCCATAATAACTGTTCAGCCTCAATATGGTGCTCCACTTATTTTCCACAAACTATAATTTTGGTACTTCTTGTACTAATATTTTAGGGTTTATTCACACTCAGATACATGCTTCAACTGGTTTTAGAGCATCAAGATTTACATATAAACAGTGCGACTTTATCATATGAGATTATGATGTTGGATAACAGCAGGAGCAGAGCTACAGTCGAAGCTGGTCAGTTGAGCATACTTCAACAAAAATTATACTGATTTAGTCAAATATAAGAATACCTTTGTCGAAATTTCTTTATAGCAGCATACCTTTACCCTCGCTGGAATGTTCATTGCGCTAAAGTCCCACGTCTAGTTCTGACTCCTCTACAAAACCCCCCAAGAAAACATTATTTTGCTGCTGCTGGATCAATATGAATAGTTTAAAATGTACTATTATCACTTAAAGCCAGCAAAAAAAAATACTCCTGGCAAAGGCACACTTCCTTTTATGAAAGATTGCAGAGGTTAAGGGATATGAATAATCACTAATCAGAACGAGTGTTTGGAAAATTCTTATAAAATAATTTTAGAATAAATATCTATAACAAAATAATTAAGCTTTCTAAGGAATTAGTCCACTCAGATCAACTAAATATTAATTGTACCAAAAGAAAAAGCTGATAATACACTGATAACAGTTATGTCAACTAAAATAAATCAATTTCATCTTCAATCAAGTAATCTTCCTACACCAAATAAACTAAATGCATATACAGAAATGAAGATATCAGGATTCATGAATGCAGTTTTTTCTTTTGGAATTTTAATCGTTTTCTCCTTTCAGCAAATTTTAAGCGATTGACTCCGAAAATATTCTTTTCCAAGTTTTCATTTCCTCTCTCAAAAAATTTCAGTTAGTTTTATTAGCATCCAATTAAAACAGATCAGATATCCAACCACTTGAAAATCCACGAGAAGGAGAAATGTCAATAAAAAGTGCTGATATCTTCCTAGAACTACGCCACCCATCACCTCCATCCTTGGAAGCACAACAGTACGGTCTAAAATATCACACAAAAAGAAGGTTCTAATTTTTCTAATGAAAATATAAAAAGATTTAAATTCAGATTTTAGGATTATTGAAGAATTCGCCAAAGAACCCAAGAAAAACTTAATTTCCGTTACCGGGAATCGAACCCGGGTCTCCTGGGTGAAAGCCAGATATCCTAACCGCTGGACGATAACGGATTATACTTATGACTCTCTAATTTACTTTATTTATTGTTTAAAAGTTGTATAGACCTCTAGCCTAGCCGGAAGGTGGAGAAATAAGATGGTTTGGATACCTTGAGACAACGACAACATACCTAGTGTAGTCTTACAAATAAGGTCCGTAGAGGGTAAAGTGTACGCAGTCCTTATACCTTTAAGAAGGCAAATCAATCATCTTGAGACGATATAATAATAAATTGTCAATATTTTATCACTGGTTTAGATCTATGCTATTAACTTTACTGGACAAGATATTGATTAGTAAATAACTGATGAGGGGCAATAACCTTATTATTTATTAGTTACTTGAATAATCATATCATTAGTAATAGTAACCACCAGGTGCACATTGGATCATTGGAGTGCGTCTCGCTCGAAACTAGTTTATAAACAGGTACTAGTAGTAGTACAAGAATTCCTCTCGTCTATTATTACTCAAATTTGTTGCCTATAAAATATAAATGTGTGATGATAGGCTATAATTACGTATTTTAGTCGCTTATTACACTCTAATTTACTGCATTTTAATTGAGTTTGAGCTTTAATCGCTAGTGTTTTGCACTAATTGTATGTTTTATGCTTTGTAGGAGTGATTCTGAGCTATATAGATGTTATGGAATGAATTCAAGTGATTTGGAACTTTAAAGTTTGAGTAAAAGTTCAAGGAATTAAGCCGGGACCGTGTTTGGGGGTCAACGGATGATAGTTAGAGCGAACGAAGACTCCAGTAGGCAGATTGCGCACTGTCTAGTAAAATGGACATAACTTTTCGCTCAGAATTCCATTTTGGCTCCACAATATATATTTTGTACTTTTCGTTTAAGTTGGAGCATAGATATAAATCTTGCTCAACTTAATACTAAGATATACTATCGGAATCTGTTTTAAAATCTTCGTGAATATATCACCCGATTGATCTAATTCGTCTTCACATAGCCAACGGAGATCAAGTCTATCTTGAATCGTATCATGGATAAGGTGATAATCAATATCGGTATGTTTAGTTCTATTACGGTAAAGTGCCCTAAGGTATGAGAAAAGCAACTTAACTATTATGAAAGAGTTTTACTGGTGACGAAGGCTTCAAAATTTAAGCTAATGGGTGAAGATTAATACGTATTTCGTATGTAGACAAGCTGCCCTACATAGTGGCGGAGTTAGGAATTTTTCCAAAAGTATTCAAATTTGAAAGAAGTGAAAAAAAATACCGATAAAGGGTGTTCAATATATGTTATATACATCTAAAACGTAATATTTATCTATATACACAGTGCAATTTTTTGACGAAAGATGGTCAACAGACCACCCTTGTGACCATGTGGCTTCGCCACTGGCACTACACTCAGATTCTACTTTAGATGAAGCACAATACTCTTATTCTTACTTCGCATTCGGTATTTATACCAAATCAATAAATTTATTAATTTTAACTGTAATAATTAAAACAAAAAATACATAGCATTTAATCATCGTTAAACGATAAATGTGTGTATGAAAAATATACATATTCTATATTCATATACTAGTAAATGTCAAGTGTGCATATATTTTTATTGTCTTTTTATTGGACTGCAAACCCATAAAAGATATCAGATATTTGTGCAGTGGCATTGCCGGTTAATGCATGCGGATCTGAAACTTGTGAAATATAGGTCAATTTCCCAGGAAATCAACCACCATTGATAGGGGTACATAGCTTGGATTGGTTCGGATTTTTCCATTACCAAATTAAAAATGGTGTCGGAATTTTAAATTTATAAATCAAACCAAACTAACAAAGTCAGGTTTTTTAATCTAGATTTTTCTCGGGTTTTTGGGTTTTTCCCGGCGAAGCCTTCATAGCACAAAATTTGTAACTTGTGGTGCAAATATTTCTTTAGTCCTAGTAAAATACTCTAGTTAATGTATTTTTCAAAAAAATAACATAATAATATGAGAAAAATCATAGCATTATACTAAAATATTCAATAACAAAAATAATAAACTTACATAAAGCTGATATTGCTAATTAATAAGTCATAGTGAAAATTAACATAATCTAAAAATACTATATAGGTCATGCTACAGTATAGTTAATAAGTATTATTTAATTACATAAATATGCATTAAAGAAAAAGATAAACTAAGTTATGCATTTTCATTTTAAACCAATATAAAATCAAAAAAATAGATATCCAACATTATCATCATTCCTAGCATTGAATTGAATTCTTTTGTTAGGGTTAGTATTGCTTTGAACTTTGTTTGAGTTACTACATTTTATGGGCTATAAAAATTTATTTACCATTCAAGAATGTTAAATCCAAACTTGAAATAATATGTTAAAAGATAAAACTGAGAAAAAGTTTAATAAATATTTATAAATTACATCACAAGAAACATCTGATCTATATGCCTAAAATATTTTTATATATTGTATAATTGTACTATCGGGTTGTTTTGTTTCTGTTTTACTTTTTTTAGTTAAAACTAAACCAAAAACCAATTGTGGTCGGATTTTTTTTCCAATACCAAATCATAATCGAATTTTTTTTCCCGATTTGATTCAAATTATTGATTTTGTACGGTTTATAGGTTTTCTTTATACACCCCTAGTTTAAAATAAGAGTTGAGTGGTATTCCATATTCGATTGAGTTGCTTGAGAACCTAAGGCAGCAAGTTTAAGTGTGCCCAACTTAAAATGAAGTTATTTAATTTTTATGCAAGTAGTCTCGTACATATTTTAAGCGATATGGATAGTTAAGATTTATATAAGAGCAAATATCATTGGCAAAACAAATTTCATCCAGTAGCCCACAAATTAACCCATACAAATCATAGCCTAAAAATAAAACAAGTGCTAGCCGGAAACATTACTAATTCCCTCGCCGGAAATCCAGCGTCTTCTTCTGTCAAAGCAGCACTTACCCAAGTCATTACATTCTCCATTTTCTCTTCAAAATCAGGCCCATTCAAATTCTTCATCCATTTTTTTCTGGTTTCTCGTCCGGAGAATCTGGCTTCATTTTGGGATTTTTTCTAGGATTCTTAGCTGTTTTTTTCTCTGTTTTCCTTATCGTACTTTTTGTTGGTGTACTAATGACTGGTTCAATGATTGCTTTCTTGATTACAATTTTCTTTTGGTTTGTTGACATATTTGGAAATTCCACATTCGATATGTGTTCCAAAATCACAATCAGCACAGTAATATAACCAGTTATTATGATATGTCTTTCCATGACAAAGATCACAAACAAAAATGGTGTTTTCTTATTGGTGTCATTGATTTAGCCCCTTTTAGGCTCACTGTAGTGCTGCATTAGCCAATTCTTTAAGGTTTGTTTGGATGGAGTTTGAGTAAGGTGAAAGTGTTTCAATGCACAATTTGGTGTACAACGTCATACCACAAGAGTTCGTAATGAACTCAGAAGTATTGGTTTCTGATAATTTTTTGGCAAGGTCTCTTGTTGCTGAGCATATTAAAGTGGATGTTATTAAAATTAAGTAGAATAAGGAAATGCGAATTACATTTTCGCGCTGGTGGCTGGTTTCTCAATGAGAGGAGTACAAAGTAGATGATTATGCATAATGTTGAAATATCTATAAAACATACTGTTATTATACAAAAATTATACAAAATAGACTGTCACTATACAATTTATATACAAATAGACTTTCACTATACAATTTATATACAAATAGAGTGTCACTATACAAAATATATACAAAAATAGAATGTCATTATACAAAAAATATACTAAATAGACTGTCATTATACAAAATATGTACAAAATAGACTATCACTATACAAAAATATACTAAATAGACTGCCACTATACAATTTATATACAATTAGCTCTCACTATACAAAATATATACAAAATAGACTGTCACTATACAATATAGACTGTTACTATACAAAAATAGACTGTCATTATACAAATATGTACAAAATACGACTACTTACGCTAATACAAAAATATACTAAATAGACTGTCACTATACAATTTATATACAATTAGCTCTCACTATACAAAATATATACAAAATAGACTGTCACTATACAAAATAGACTGTTACTATACAAAAAATATACACAATAGACCGTCACTATACAAAATAAACTGTTACTATACAAAAAATATACAAAATAGGCTGTCACTATACAAATAGACTGTTACTATACAAAAAATATACAAATAGACTGTCACTATGCAAAAAATATACAAAAATAGTTTGCTATTATACAAAAAAATATATAAAAATACTTATAAGATGCAGAAGTACATTTAAAAAGGCAAAAAGGGGTTGCTCTATCGCGCCAGGTGAGGGTCGAACCTGCAACCTTCAGCTTAGGAAACAGGCGCTCTAACCACTGAGCTATAGGCACTTATGTTGTCATGCTTATTCCTTTCGGCTACTAGATGCAATACGTTTGGGCCGAAGGGCCATCTTTTGAAGTAGGACTAAAACATGGGCTATTAAAATTTTGAGGGGCTATAGAGAGTAGTTTTCTCAAGAATTTTCTCTCCTAAGATTCGCCTCTTGTGGAGTAGGTCTCAAAAATGAGTAAAAACTGTACCAGTATAACTTATATCTGCCAGATAGTGGAAATGTAATCCCAGAATAAAGCAGTANCTATATGCAATACGTTTGGGCCGAAGGGCCATCTTTTGTAAGTAGGACAAAATATGGGCTATTAAAATTTTGAGGGGCTATAGAGAGTAATTTTCATTTTATATAACCAACTTCAGTTTGTTGGAAATTAAGACTTAAACATTGTTGTTGTTCTTGTAATTCCAATGTATTTAGGAAAAATTAGAACATCATAAGATGTAACGCTAGAGTATGAAATTAGCGACGTGTATAATTCAATTCAACTTCCTTATTATGATGTCCTTTTCATGCTAGAAATAGACCACACATCTATTAAAGTACTTTTCACTTTTTTCCTGTCAACTCCTTGTGATCCAAACTTAAAGACATATAGAACTAGTTGTTAATTAAAGTATCAATTCAATGCGCCTAACATGGACCAATAAGCTGAGCCTAATTGGGGGTAAGCGAGTCCAAGAGCAAAAGTCAGATGTAATTGGGGGTAAGTGATTTCTGTTCATATTATTTGTCTTTTAAAGTTACTAGTCTTAAGGTACGCGCGATGCGCGTGTATCTATCCCAATGAATGCTAATTTATTTAAAATTTGTGTGTAAATAATAAAATAAAAGTATAAGTTGCTAAAGATGATCATATATGTTGATCGTGTATAATAACTCAATAATTAAAGAAATAAAATAATATTCAAAAGATTAGTCTATTAGTTCTCCTTCAGTTTGTTCTCTTGGTTTATTGTCAAAAAAAGTCACAGGAATAGCGTTTGATTGAAAGTTAAAAAGATTGTTCAACTTTACCTGAGGACTTGAATACGTGCATTGCATATATATATTTTATGTTACTTATTACAAAATTTGCTTCGAGATAGTTTACCAACAATTGTAAAAATATTTTACTCATTTTACGTACTGCTAAAGTGATAGAATTATTATATTGATACCATAGTAATCACACAAGCATCCGGACTCGATTATTATTAATAGTTCGTATAATTTTTTTGCTCAATTGTTATTTTGTTTTACTTATGAATTTTTTCTGAAGTACTTCCTTTTCCTATTCTCTTATTTCTTTATACAAAATATATATTGATCAACTTTTTTACCATTTAAAATAATTTTACATTTTAAAAAATTTATTATATAATTATTTCTTAATATTTAGACAATCAAGTGGACCAAATATTTGAGTATACTTCAAATTCTAAGTCCTCAATATGAATTATCATTCATGTTCCCTTTTTTCTTTAATCAAAAGTTTAACTTACGTGCACAATTTTTTACGTGCCCTTAAATATTAGCCATGAAATTAATGGATCAATTAGTTACTTTAGTTTTATTTAAAACACACGTTAATTTACTCTTCTCCCATGAAAAGTAACATACAAGAATTATATAATTATGTAACATATATAGTTCAAATAAAACAAGATTTAAGTTTCGTAAAATTTTGATTGACTTTATAAAGTCCTAAATTTTAGGATTTCCTGCCTAGTTCAAATGAGAAGATTTAATAACCAATATTTTAGTCGATTTCAAAGTATTAAATATTAGGAGAATAATTAAATGACTATTTTGTCTAGTATGGACTCTATTTTTAAAGGGTAAAAAAGACGAACGACATTTCGCTAAGGGCCTTCGTACTTTTAATATAATATAGATAGATATAGATTACACGCCCTGTAAAATTGTGTTTTTCTCAAATAAGAAATCTACCATGAATACTTGACGAGGGATAGTTGGACAATTATGCGCTGAATCATAGCACTACGCTTTAGAATATAGAGAGTTGCAAGATTCTTATGCTTCACATCAGTAAACGATCAGCCTCTGCTTTAGTTTTGTCACATATAAACAATCTTTCATTTTTACTTTTTTCTTGGTTAGACTTTATATTCTATTAAAAACCTATGCTTTTTCTTGCTGATTGGGCCACATGTTATGTTAATAGAGCAGCAGAATACCCACACACACAAAAAAAGAAAAAGGGAATTTTTCGTTCCTATACCACAAAAAATAGCACGGTCTAGCCAGTTTTCGGACTGGTCATTCAAAAATAGCTAGCGTTTACCAAGTCAACGAAAAATAACCACTATTTTGCTGCAACAGAGACCGGTCCAGCATAATATACTGGAGTTCGATGCACCTGTGTATGAACTTCCAGCATATTATGCTGGAACTCCAACACACGGAAAGTTCCAGCATAATATACTGGAGATTCGAGCACTTGTTTATGAACTTTCAACATATTACACTGGACCGGTATACTTTGCTGGAACTCCAGTATATTATGCTGGAGTTCTAGTGTACTTATGCTGGAACTCCATCATATTATGCTGGAGTTCCAGCATACTTATCCTGGAACTCCAGTATAATATGCTGGAGTTCAAGTATACTTATGCTGGAACTCCAGCATAATATACGGGCGTATTTTCCGGGTTTTGAACAGTGTTTTCGCTCAGATTTATCTTTACATGAAAAGTAGCTAGCTTTTGAAACTTTTAAAACTGGGCTATTTTTGAACGACCACTTGTAAATCTGGTTATTTTTTAATTTCTCCCGTGTAAGTTATGGGTTCATTGACACCCAATTGTATTGGCTAGGTCCTGATATACGTGCTAAACAATTTATTAACAAATAAGTATAAATAATTAATTTTGGAACATAATAAATCAAATGAGTTGCAATACTATTTCGAACAAAAATTCATGAACCTCAAAACTTGAAGACATATGAATTATAGTAATATTCCAAATTCAAATCGTAAATTATATGTGCCCATAATTTCTCCCTTACCATCTAAAATTAGCATATTCTGCCATCCATGTGAAAGAAGGTTTTAGTATAGGTGTGTTCACCCGTAAAACATTACAGTTGAATTTATACATGGTTTCTAGACAAGTGAATTAATTTGATTCTGAAATAGTAAGATAGTTGAAGAAATATACAATACTTAGCCTTGAGATGGAGACGAAATAGCAAAAACATAATGGTCACGGGCACGGAAATAATGAAATAGAAAGGCAAGAAGATAAAATTGTATTTAAGCTTTGGATAAAGTGTAGTATAAGTTTGCCAGAAAATTTTATATCCCCTTACAATGATAGCTGAGCTTACTATTTATAGCTACATCTAGGGAAAGAGGTCCTAGGATCGTGCCCCTCTTTAATATCAATTATGAGGGCCATTGATGAGGATGTAACGGTGAGCATAAATGCCAAATTCTTTGTAACGAGCAATCGTATTTAATGCCATGGAATATTCCCCATTAAATGCTAATGGGCGAGGAGTATCTACTACATCCTTATGAGCATTATTCTCCCTGGTGATTGACGAAACAACTGCCTTCGATCTTGGACATTCCCCCGTCTTAGGTTCCATGTGTCCCTTTTTTGGACGGCCATGTGGCATAGCGTATTTTACCATATACTGATAGTCCCCCTGCTTTTCGGTGACATAACTTTGTGTTACGAGGAAGTTGTAGAAATATTCTTTTGGCGGGAATTACTATAACTCCCTCTGAAGGCTTCTGACGATTGATTAGACGCACGTCTCTCCGCATTTAATGCCCCGAACACGCGTCATCCCACGATTTAGCATAGCTTTTGTCGATTATCATGGCCATGAATTTAGCCGTCAAAACTTTTTCTTATACGCATTAACTTTCTCCCTTATACTCCATAATTTTCCAAGCTTCCCTTATTCGACTTGCATCTTGCTCTTCATCTTTTCCCTAATTCTCTTCAAGCAAAAACCTTTTATTTCTTCCGTACAATGACTTTTTCCTCAAAACGTATCAGTTCTTTAAAGAAAAAGAACAAGGCCGAGGACTCTGCTCCTCCAACAATGGGATCCATCATCCCTAGAAGTCTTGTTACCACAAAAGACTTTGAAGAGAAATTTTCTACTGCTAACCCTTGTACATGGGTTGTCAGTAGGTATCCTTCTTCTATCCATCCTTCCAGCATTCCTGCTGTAAAGGAAGACTGCCGCTGCCATGATTTGGATATTGTTGCTCCTGATCTATCAGAGCGAGTGACCCTACCCAAGGAGGGTTTTACATACTTTTACACGTATCCCTTTACTTTGGGTGCATTTTCTTTGAACGGAGAGATTGACTCCGTTATTGCGGAGTTTTGTTTTCGCTACCAAGTGTGTTACGCACAAGTAAGTCTTTCTGTGTAGAGGACGGTTATCTGCCTTCGGCGTTTATGCCAGGAAACAGGAGAGGAACTATCTTTAGCTCATGTGATGAATCTTTATTCTCACAAGATCTTCCGCGAGGGAATGATAAACCTCTGCAAGTGTGGCCACCATGCTCTATTATCTACCATGGATGACGACAACGACCGTGGATAGATGGAACAGTTCATTGCAATTGCCGCCAACGATATCATCCCGGCAATGGCTTCATCCTTTCCGGAAGCGTGGAACCGCACTCGTAAGATTTTTGTTTCATATTTAGTTTATTAGGGATTCTTCCATATCTGTATTGATCATTCATTCTACGCTTGTTTCAACAATTCGATGGGTTCTGCCTATGGTTGAAGCCTTCGGTCAGTGGGTCCAAAAGATCTTAGACATCACTATGCACGAGACCCTACGTGGAAAGAGATGTCCATCAAATATGGGTGGAAGGCCAAAAATTATGGTAATTCAGACTAACCTTGTCTTAACTTTTTATGTGAGGAAATTGATTGATCCCTTCTATCTTTTTCTTGAAATCAGGTTTGCCTGCGGGCTCTGTTTCTATCCCCAAGGAGGATGTTTTGGCTGATTCTGCTGATGCGGCGAGGCTGCTTCAGGAGGTGCTTACTCGAACAAGTGTCTCTGGCCTGCTTTAGTCATAGGTGTTTTACTACGGAGTTCCCGGCCGGAGAACAAGCAACCAAAAAGAAGGCGTTCTTCTGTGGCCGGGAAAAAGAATAAGAGGGCGAAGACTATTTCCCCCGACTCATCTCCGAAAGTTGTGATCACTAGCCCTCCTCCCGGGCCAGTCATAATCGACGATAATGGAGAAGCTAGTGATGATGGAGCTTTTCTACACAGAAAGTGACGCTTATTATGAACTCAATAGAATGCTCAACCTATTGAGTTAGTTACACCAATCGAGGACGACGCCTCAGCACTTTGGGGGGAGTTTAATTTAGTAGAAAATGCCAACTCTTATTTTCGGGACCCAATTGCTGTGCTCGGTACTGCGGGGCTGAATACCGAGTCCCTGTTGTCTTTGGTTGGCGAGCATCCAACAACCAGCATTGCATTTGATGCAACCGCTTCTCATTCCTCAACTCCATCAACTTCATTTCCATCTTCACCAACACCAGCAACTGCTACATCATTTTATCTTTCATACACTCTTCCACCAACAACTGCTACATCATCTCCACCGGCCGCATCTAATCATGAAGAAGGTGTTCCTCTTTCCCAGTCCCCAGTTCATTGGATCTTGGGGCAAAATTATGCTGCCCCTTCTGAAGATCCACCAAAGGAGGAGGAATGTTACTCTTTTGGTCTCTACTGGATGCAACTTGCTATCCTGGCCGGTGGAGCTTGCTAATTATCTGAAGCCTTTGGCTTCAAAGAAATATTGGGAAAAGATTCAGGCACTCTCGAGAGTGTGTTTGTTTAACAATGTCATGCACAATGACGCAGCGGTATGTTCCTTTGTTCCTTTGCTATTTCTTCTATTTTTGTATGAACGTATTCTGAGTTTTACCTTTCTTGCTTTGTAGGCCAACCTTCTTGCTTCCGAGGGACTTCATAAGTTGATTCGTGAGAAGGGAGAAATTACTTCTCCATGGGATCAGCTTTTGGTAGAGCGGGAGCAAAGTGCCGCTTGCCTCTCGGAACTGGAAGCCAAGGCCGCTGAAGCTGTTGTATTGGGAGCTCATTTGCAGCAAAGCAAGCAAGAGGTGGAAGCCCTTAGCGAAGAGATCGCCCCATTGAGGGTTCAATTTGAAGAAGCTAAAGCTAAATGGGTTGAAGTCCATAACACCGTTCTTGTTGCATCCGATCCCGAGGCTGCCTCCGCCAAAAGATTGAATAATTTGGAGGCAACCTTGAATTCTAAAACTGAAGAGCTTGTTGTTGTAGGGGCGAAACATGCGCAGCTAGAGGAGAGTACAGGAAAACTATCGAGCATAATAGGCTCTTTAGTTCAACTATCCGTGACCTTGATGTTACCCTCAAATATGTTCGATCCGCCCGAGAAAGCCTTTTTGCCGAGGTAACCTGACTCAAAGAAGAGCTCAAGTGCTGAGAGGCTTCCTTTATTGTTGAGAAAACTTAAGCTATGTACAGCATGAGGAGAAAAAGCTTGGAAGAGGCCAAAGCTGGTATCATCGATTTTGATGCCGAAATTGCTAAGGCCCGTGAGCTTTAGTTAGCTGCTAAAAGTGGACTCCTAGCGAGGTCTGATGCTCCTGGTCCTTCTTGTTCCGATTTCGAGTTCTCAGGAATTGAAGAAAAATAGGAGGATGATGATTCTGAAGGCCAAACTGGTGATGACCAAAATATTGAGCCATCGGTGGATCCATCTACTTCTCTTGGGGGCGCGGACACTTCTCTTCCTCCTGGTTCCCGAGATACTGCAATTTAGCTTTTCTTTTCTTTTTCCAATTCTTTTATCTGTACCATTTCTGCATGTTATTGTAAATAAAAACATCTTTTTGCTCAAATATTGTTTGAGTCTTTCTTTTGTTTGAATACTCATGCAAGTCTTTAATCTTTATATTTTCTTCCTTTGTTTAGGAGTTTTATGCAAGTTATTCCATTTGCGTCTTATTATGTGAAGCCTTGGGTGTATTTTCCCCGAAAGCATTTTGGCTTAGGGCATCAACCCTTTTTCGTGAGGGCTTTGATAAGTATTTGCGCAAGTTTACTTTTTGCGTCCTTTCGTATACGGCTTCGGGTGTATTTTTCCCGAATGCATTTCGATTCCGGGCATAAATTCTTCCGAAACCAACCCTTTATCATGAGGGTTTTTATAAGAGAGGGCCCTCTTATTTTTATGGTGCTCTTGAAGAGGACGTCTCCTGTTTATTACGGCATTAGCATTTGAAGTACTTGTTTAACTTTCAAATGACAAAGTCAATTCTTCGTTCAGATAAGAAACAAGATAAAAACAAAAGAATTCATTTCATTTTATTCCTTCTATTTTCAGAAAGTACATAAGCATTTGCAATGCTGAAAAGAAATTGCCATTACTTGTGGCTAATTTGTACAACTTGTTTCTACGGGGCTGTGTGCGCAAGCCCCTGTCCAATGATACAATTATGTTGTCGATTTTTCATTCTCCAGTCGATGTGGCAGTCATTGTTGTCGTATCCTCATATCGTCCCCCCCCCCTCGGTGTTCAAATGCGAATTGGAAAACTGGAAGTCTTACACCTTCGAGGGTCCCATTAATGAATTGCTAGACAACCTTATGCTCGGTAACAAACTTCACTTCCCCTTAGGAACTTATGCTATCGAGCGAAAGACCATCTAACAATCCTTTAATGGTTTGCACTTGTGAACGGTAGGATAACCTTTGTCCTATAGCAAACTTAATTTCTCGGTAGGAATTTTGCTATAGAGCCAAAGACTATCTAATCGTCCCGGAGTGGATCTTTGCTTGTGTGCCTTGTTATTAAAGGTCTTATTACTGCTATTGAAGCTTTCTTCGTAGTATGCTTTTTGTTGCTGGCTCGTTACAAACCTTGCCAGAAAAACCCAATTGGGACAAAAACTAAACGAATGGAAAAATAGTGCAGCACATACTTTCAGTTTGGGTGATGTTCATCAGCAGTAATATCTTTTGAGGTGCACCACGTTCCAATTGCTGGGCAACTTTTCTCTATTTTGATTCTCCAATTCATATGATCCTTTCCCGGTGATAGCTGAAACTCGGTAGGGGCCTTCCCGTGTTGGACCTAGTTTACCTGTGTTATGCTCCCAACTGTTTTGAGTTACTTTCCTCTCCTACTTTGAAATAACGGAGGTTGGCTCTTCGATTATAATGCCTCTCCATTCTCTGCTTTTGGACTGCCATTCTTACATGTGCCAAGTCCCTGCGCTCATCGAGTAGCTCCAAGTGGACTAACATTGCTTCGTTGTTTGATTCTTCATTTGCTTGGAAATATCTCAAGGTGGGCTCCCCTACTTCCACCGGGATTAAAGCTTCAGCACCCTACACAAGGGAAAATGGAGTTTCTCTTATGCTCGATTTGGTCGTTGTTCGGTATGCCCATAAAACTCCATGTAATTCCTTGGGCCAATTACCTTTAGTCGCTTTTAACCTTTTCTTGAGGTTTTGTATAATCACTTTGTTCGTTGACTCCGCTTAACCATTTGCGCTCGGATGATAGGGCGAAGATGTGATCCTCTTTCAAGTCTTCGAGGAACTTTGTGACTTTTGCACCGATAAACTGTGGCCCATTATCACATGCTATCTTTTTTGGTATTCCGTACTTGCAAATTATATTTTCCCACAAGAAATCCACCACTTCGCGCTCACCGATCTTCTGATAAGGACCTACTTCTAGCCACATAAAAAAATCGTCAGTCAAAATTAAAAGAAATTTTACCTTTTCGGGAGCTAGTGGCAGTGGTCCGACGATGTCCATCCACCACTTCATGAACGGCCACGGGGATAGAACCGAATATAAGGGTTCTGCCAGTCGATGCACCAGTGGTGCGTAGCATTGGCACTTATCACATTTTCGTACGAAGTCTTTGGTATCTTGTTCCATCCGGGGCCAATAATAACTTGCCCTTACCAACTTTAGTACTAAGGAATCTGCGCCTCGAATGGTTGTGGCATATCCTTTCGTGGACTTCTCGCATGACGTAATCAAGTTTGGATGCCCTAAGCATCGGGCTAGCAGGCCTTGAAAAGATTTTCTATATGATTGACCTCTCTTGAAGCTATATCCCGCTGCTCTAGTGCGCAGCGCTCGAGATGCTTTGGGATCTTAGGGCAACTTCCCGTGCTCGAGATAATCGATGATTTCATTTATCCAATCCTAGACCAAATTAGTCGTATTTACCTCGTAATAACCATCTGTATCCAGGATCGAGTTCATCAGTTGTACTACCATCCCGAATTTTGATCCCTTTATTTGTGTTGATGATCCGAGGTTAGCCAATGCATCTGCTTCTGCGTTACCTTCCCTCGGGATATGAGTAATTGACCACTCCCGGAATTGCACCAACAGAGCCTGCACCTTCACCACGTATTGCTGCATACGCTTCTCTTTGGTTTCGAAGATCCCGTAGACCTGATTTACCACCAGTTGTGAGTCGCATTTGATTTTGATAACCTCAGAATCAAGTCCCCTGGCCAGTTCTAGTCCTGCAATCAAAGCTTCATACTTTGCTTCATTGTCAGTTAAAGGAACCGTTTTGATGGCTTGACTGAGGTTTTTCCCCGAAGGCGTGATTAATACTATACTAAGACCAGGCCCTTTCACGTTGGAAGCTCCGTCTGTAAATAAGGTCCAAACCCCTAGTGTTGATTCTGCCGCCATTATTGCCTCTTTGGTTGCCAAAGGCAGCAATCCCAAACTGAAATCGACCACAAAGTCAGCCAAGACTTGTGACAATATTGCAGTCCTTGGTTTATATTCTATGTCAAACTCATTCATTTCGGCGGTCCATTTGGCCAATCTACCCGAGATCTCGGGTTTGTGAAGGATGTTTCGCAAAGGGAATGTGGTCACTATGGCTATCGGGTAAGATTGGAAGTAGGGCCTCAACTTCCGAGCGGCGACTACGGCAGCTAAGGCCAATTTCTCCAAATGCGGGTAGCGGGTTTCTACTCCCGTTTTAATTTTACTAACATAATAAATGGGAGATTGTGTACCTTCGTCCTCACGGACTAAAACTGCACTTACTGCAACATCCAAGACCGCGAGGTAGACTAATAATGTTTCACCTTCTTTTGGTTTTGAAAGTAATGGAGGGCTTGACAAGTACCTTTTCAAATCCCTCGAGGCCTGCTGGCACTCCGGGGTCCAGTCGAAATTATTTTTCTTTCTAAGCAGTGCGAAGAAACGATGACATTTTTCTGATGGCCGGGAAATGAACCTGCTCAAAGCTGCCAATCTCCCCGTGAGGCTTTGAACTTCCTCCACGTTCGACAGTTGGTCTGGGATATCTTTGATGGCTTTAATCTTGTCGAGATTTACCTCAATGCCACTTTGTGATACCAAAAATCCCAGGAACTTGCCGGAGCTAACTCTGAACGCGCATTTTTTGGGGTTAAGCTTCATGTTATGCTTCCCCATGATATCAAAAGTTTCTTGCAGATGCCTAAGGTGATCACTTGCATTTAAATACTTAACGAGCATATCGTCTATATAAACTTTCATAGTTCTTCTTATTTATTTTTCAAACATCTTGTTCACGAGCCGCTAATAAGTGGCTTTGGCGTTATTTAACTCGAAGGGCATCATATTGTAGAAATATGTGCCGAAATTCATTATAAACGAAGTCTTTTCCTGATCCTCGGGGTTCATCTTAATTTGGTTGTACCCGAAATAAGCATCGTGGAAACTCATTAACTCGTGCCCGGCCGTGGCATCAATCATTCGATCGATGTCTGGCAGTGGGAACGAATCTTTCGGGCACGCCTTATTAAGATCTTTATAATCTACACCATGCGAAATCTTCACCTCTCGGATCGACCCGATGTTAAGTAAGCGAGTTACCTCCTCTTTAACGAATTTATTCCTAACTTCCGTGATAGGGCATTTCTTTTATCTTACCGTAGGTATGTTGGGGTCCATACTTAACTTATGTACGGCTACCTCTATCAGGATACCTGTCATATCCGCATGCGACCATGCAAAACAATCGACATTAGATTTAAGAAATTCAATAAAGCCATATCTGAGTTCGTGGTGTAGTCCTGTCCTCAAGTGGAATTTCCTTTCTAGGAATTCTTCGGATAACGCAACTTGCTCAAACTACTCTGATAGAATATATGAGTCCACCAAACTATATAGAGACCAGGTCCTATATAGGTTTCCACAGATAAGGCTAATGCAACAGTAAGTAAATGGAACAGGGAACTTTTACGTGGAAAAATCCCTGCTCAAGGGAATAAAAAAACCACGACCTACACCGGTAGGATTTCAACTTTACTATGAGCAATCTTTAGATTACAACCTAGGAATTAAACTCTTAATCCCTCACTAAATTGTAATACACTTATTACAAGCCACTTTGCAATACACCTATTTCAAAGACTTCAACTCATGACTAACTCTAGTCACGACACAAACACTAAAGGTTTATGGTTTACAAAGGGTTACTAATTAAAGCTTCTAGATAAGCATAGCAGGAATTACAATGAAGAACAATTACAAAGTTACAACTCAACTAAGGACATACAAGAGACTCATTATAGGAACTGGTCTGTAGTAGTGTTGTACTTTGTTCTTGATGCACTTGAGAATTGAATGCTTGATTGTCAGATGCTTAGAATGCTTGAATGAATTTTCAAGTATTAAAGTGATGTTTTGTTGCAATGTTATTGCTAATACAACTTGGATGACATCACTTGAATGATGTAGTCAGTTGGTTGGTATAAGGTCCTTCCCAATGAGAAGTGACTGCTACACTGTTTGCGTGTTCAGTGCAGGCAGTCACTTTCCAGCTGTAGAGAGTTGACTTCGTATTGTTGTCAGGAGAACCTAAGGGGATCAAGTTCCTGTGTTGATTCTTTATCTCCTAAAGTCATAGCATCTCACATAAGCTTGAATCCGTCGATTGAGTTGATAACTGCTCCCTCCAATATCAGGTTCCTTATCTGGTTCTTTGACAGTAAGTTTGTTAGATCATTAAAACATAAAGCTAAGGTACTATAAACCCATCAATTTCCCCTTTTTTGATGATGACAAACTTAAAAATTGACAATCATATTTAGAGCAACAAAAACCATATAAAGTAACAGGAACTTCACAAGTTCCCCCTAACTTTGTGCTTCCCCCTGAATCAGTCCCTGCTTCTTCTTAACTCTTTCAATTTTATCTCTTCCCCCTTTTGGCATCATTAAAAACACACAAACAAGCAAATAGCATAAAGATGTCTAGCCCAGTTAACTCATGCCACGTGTATGTACACAACATGATAGAAAAGAGAAGCAGAAACATATAAGCATTTACAACAAAAGAAGGAGAGTTTTCATTAAACAACAAAAAACATAAGCATTTGCATGTACATCAAAAGCAGATTTGGACAGTTTACATGGGAGCGGTACTAGTGATTTCCATCCACAAACCAAAAAAACAAACACAACACCACAACATCATCAAAACACTGTCAAGAGAGATAAATTGGACACTGGTCACTGAGAGATATGCCTAGGGGACACTAGAGGAAAAGGGCTTGGAAGAGGCAGCAAGTGTGTTGAGAACTAGATCTATCCGAGCATTGGCGGACATTTGCTCAACGAGCAGTTTCTCCTTCAGGTTCTCACCTTGTTGCCTGAGATCAACATTCTCCTTAGTCAGACGATCAACCTCTGCATTTGAAGAACTAGAGGACCCTGTTCCCTCTTGGGCCTGACTGAGCTGAGTCTCTAATATGGCATTCCTTGCTTTCAACTTTCTGATCTCTTCAGTAGCACTATTTTGAGCATTTATAAGCTGGGAGATCGTTGAAGTGCTTCCTATCCCTCGGATTTTGTCAATACACTCACATTCCTCTAGAGTAGTTTTAGAGATAGTCTGCTTCTTGGTCCCCATTTTAGGCTGTCCCAAAGGTACTTTAAAGAATTTGAAGACTCGCGTGAGGAGAAATCCATAGGGGAGGCCATGATTTCCATCTTTGAATGCTGCCACTTTTTGCATATGCTCAATCATTATGGCTGGCAGATTAACAATTTCGAACTCATCCAGTGCTTCCGTCAGATACAGATCAGCCTTAGATGTGACAGATCTCCTCTCAGCGCGAGGAAGCAGGACTTTGTTCACCAACTCAAAAAGCAGCTGATAAACAGGAAGCAAAGCTTTCTTATGCACTTCGTCCCCCCTCCCCCCCTCCCCCCCGCTGCACAACGCTCTCCTTAACTATAGCATGCCTAAAGTTTGAGCTACAGACACTTCTAACAGATGACAAACCTTCAGCAGGAACTTTAAGTATGTTTCCTAACACAACAGATTCCATAACAATGTCTACGCCATTTACCAGTGCGGAGATGTGATCAGATTCAACGATAAAGAGGTCTGCATAGAAACTTTGAACCTTTTCCTCATATACCTTGGGCACATCCACCTTGAATAGGTGTCCCCACTGTTGAAACTCAACCATCTCAAGCACTTGGCGCATTCCAACCATCTCAGATATCTCAGGGTCAAAAGTACGACCCCACAGCACTTTTTGACACCTCAACCTTTCTTTACTAGATATATTTCCACTTCTTGCCTTCTTCACAGAACCGGGTTATTTCACATTCTCTAATTTACTTTTCGTAGACTTTCCACTGGACATAACTTTCCCAATAGATTTCAGTTGCATATCCTCATCAGACACAGACTCTTCTACCACAACTTCCTTCAACTTGCCACTATCCTTTACTGACTTTTCACTGGGAATTCCAACAACTTCTTTTGAAGTACTCTCAGTAGAGTGCTTCTTTTTCTGAGACCTCTTGATCAAGGAACTTGGTTCCTCTGGGGCTTCCTCATCAACTTCCACAACTGGGATATTCTTGTCACAAACAATTTCACCATCCTTCACCAGCCTTTTCTTCTTCTTCATGTTACTTCTCTTACTCTTCTTTAGCGCAGACTCAAGAGCCTCCTTCTTCTGCAACCTTTTGGTAGGTCGCTTAGGAGGGGGCTCAAGAGTTGCTACTAGCCTCCTTGCGGCAATTAACGCACTCAGAGCAACATCATCCTCATTTTCTTCATCACTGGACCTCATAACAGGAGCCACTACTTCCAAGGGCTCAGCATCAAAGTGAGGAGAAGAATAAGGGTAGAAACTGACCTGGGAAGATGATTTCTGACCTCTTTCCTCAGGAGAGGGGTCAGGTCCATCAAGAGGGGTCCCAGTAGTGTCTTCTGGCGAAGACCATTCAAAGAGCACCATTGCGCCTTCTCCCACCAAGGACTGAGTCTCTTCCCCCTGAGACTCAGACATGGTAGAATTTTCCTTCCCAATAATTCCCTCAGCAGCAATAGCCAACATATTTTCTATGGCATCCCTCTCTTGAGGTTCCATAGGAGCAACAACAGAAGAAATAGGAGTACCTGTAGACTGATCAGAGTTTTCCTTAGAACCCTTATCACTTTCAGGACTAAGCGATGAAGCTTTTTCTGCCGATGGAGACTTACTATTTTCCTCTGGAACTGGAATGTCATCTTTACTCCATTCTTGGTATGTCTCGGGAAACAAGGGAGAGATGCTTTCGTTCTTAGGGTTGTCTGAGTTCTCAACACTTACAGGAGGATTAGAGTCAGAGGGAGTAGAGAAAGGGATAGAGGATGAAGAGAAACTGATTTAGGATTTTTTATTTGAATAGTGGTTGAAGAAGGGATGACTGGTGGTGTTTCTACAGGAGAAGACTCGAGGTTTTTCTCTTCAGTGGTAGGAGGGATTGTTTGATCCTCAGCCATGGTAGAGGAATTTGGCTTGAAGGTTCTGGAGAGACTGAGGAAGACAGAGATGGTCGTTCAAGTTTTTAGGAGTGAGAGGGTTATAATGAGGAGAACGACAATTATGAAGGAAAGAGAAACGGGTTCTGAAAAGCCGGTAGATGTGTGGGAAGATACAACGTTTCAGAGGGAAGTGAAAGGATTTGAACGAAAAGACGCGACATAGACAGGTCTAGAAATGTTGATGATGTGGCATTATTTTTTTTTTAATTATGTATGAGAAAAGCAAAAGACTACTAACTTGTGGCACAAGAATCAGGTTCCTGACCAGTCTTAAAAAAATGCTCAACCTTCTTTTACCGCTCATGCATTGTCTCAGCAGCTTCTATAATCATCATGCGTGTCTACCTGTAACGGTATGGAAGTGAGTTTAGACTTGGCTGGAAAACACTTTAGCTAATTTTACCTGTATGTAATTTTCATATCCATATGGTAGGAATCAGGTTCTCAACTAGGCTTTATTAGCCCCAGTGCCAGCTTGTTTCTCTCAAAGTGTTCTCTGCTCAGGGCTTTGGTGAAGATATCTGCAATTTGGTCTTCTGTGCTGCAAAACTTCATACAGATAAGTCCTTTTTCCATATCGTATCTGGGAAAATGATGTCTCACATCAATGTGCTTGGTTCTTTTGTGTTGGACTAGATTTTTGGCCATGTTGAGTGCACTTGTGTTATCACACAGAAGAGATACACAGTCAGTGTACACTCCAAAGTCTTCCAACTGCTGTTTGATCAATAGAAGCCGAGCACAGCATGAGGCTGCAGCAACATATTCTGCTTCAGCTGTTGAAAGAGCTACTGAATTTTGCTTTCTTGTGCCCCGTGAGATAAGACATGATCCCAAGAAGTGAGCCATTCCAGGTATGCTTTTTTTATCAACAAGATAACCTGCATAATCAACATACCCAATAAGATTAAAATTATCACCTGAAGGGTAGTACAGAACTAGGTCCTGTGTTCCCTTAAGATATTTTATGATTCTTTTGGCAGCCTTCAGATGAGATTCCTTGGGGTTTGACTGAAACCTTGCACATAGTCCCACACTGAAAACAATATCTGGCCTCCTTGCAGTAAGATAGAGGAGAGATCCAATGATGTCTCTATACATTGTTTGATTCACAGATTAGCCAGATTCGTCTATATCTAGTCGAGAAGCAGTGGCAATGGGAGTGTCAATCACTTTTGATGCTTCCATGTCAAACCTCTTTAGAAGCTCCTTGATATACTTCCGCTGACTAATGAATGTTCCCTTTGTGGACTGCTTCACTTGAAGACCCAAGAAGAAATTTAACTCACCCATCATGCTCATCTCAAACCCACTTCCCATGAGTTTTGCAAATTCCTTACATAGTGAATCAGTTGTTGCCCCAAAAATGATATCATCAACATATACCTGAACAATGAGCAGGTTCCTCCCTCGTTTCTTTAGAAACAAAGTGTTATCAATTTTTCCTCTTGGAAAACCATTTTCTAAGAGAATCTTTGACAACCTCTCATACCAAGCTCGAGGATCCTGCTTCAACCCATATAGTGCCTTGTCCAATTTGAACACATATTAAGGGTGTTCATGACATTCAAAACCTGGAGGCTACTTTACATAGACTTCTTCCTTGAGGAAACCATTCAGAAATGCACTTTTGACATCTATTTGGAGCAGAGTGAATTCCATATGTGATGCAAAGGCTATGAGGATTCTAATAGCTTCCACACGAGCAACCGGAGCAAAAGTCTCATCATAATCAATTCATTCCTCCTGATTGTAGCCTTGGACCACTAGCCTTGCCTTGTTCCTTGTTGTGTTTCCATGTTCATCAAGCTTATTCCTGAATATCCACCTGGTCCCTATGATGGTCCGATCTGAGGGTCTAGGTACCAGGTGCCATACTTTGTTCCTTTCAAATTGATGCAGCTCATCTTGCATGACTGTGATCCAGTCTGCATCTTTTAAGGCTTCCTTAATGTTTTTGGGCTCTATTTGGGAGAGAAATGCTGAGAAGGCAAGTGAATTTCTGGCTTTTGATCTGGTTTGGACTCCTGAATCCAGAGGAGTAATTATGTTGTCGAGAGGATGGGAGCTTTTGTGTTTCCAGTTGGGAACTTGAATTTCATTTGTAGAGGAATTAGGTAAGTCTGACTGGTTCCCATGTATCCTTCTTTCTGCTACTTGCGGAGTACTTTGAACTGCATCAACCACTCTTTCTTCAACTTCAGTGGTTGTAATTGTAGTACCTGGTTCCTCTCCAGCTGATAAGGAAGAGATTGCATTGTCTTCACCTGTCTCATTCACTTGACTTATCATATCTGCCTTTCCATTTTCCATATCAATGACCTCTCCAGGAACCAACAGAGGCTCTCCATCTTGATGATCCTTTTTGCTCTTCTCACAGGAGAGATGGGACTCATCAAAGATTATGTGTATACTCTCCTCAACACACTGAGTCCACTTGTTGTATACCTTGTAGGCTTTACTTTGAGAAGAGTACCCCAGAAAAATTCCTTCATCACTCTTGGCATCAAATTTTCCGAGCTGATCCTTTCCATTGTTGAGAACATAACATTTGCACCAAAAATGTTCTTAAGTGAGTCGGCTTGGGCTTCCTTCTATTCAACAACTCATAGGGAGTTTTGTTCAAGAGAGACCTAATCATGCACCTGTTCACCAAGTAGCATGCAGTGTTGATAGCTTCAGCCCAGAAGTTCTTAGCAATCCCACTATCGATCAGCATTGTTCTTGCCATTTCTTTAAGGGTTATGTTCTTCCTTTCCACAACTCCATTTTGCTTGGAGTTCTTGGGGCTGAGAAGTTGTGGGTGATGCCATTTTCATTGCAGAATTCATCAAACTTAGCATTGTCAAATTTTGTTCCATGATCTGATCTAATGCATGCTACTTTTGATTCCATCTTCACTTGAATTTTCTTCACAAAGGCTACAAAAACTTCAAAGGTCTCATCTTTTGTTCTAAGGAACAGAGTCCAAGTGAATCTGGAATAGTCATCCACTATCACAAAAATGTATCTTTTT
>NW_017670812.1:426664-426862 GCF_001879085.1 Nicotiana attenuata
TTGCAGAATTCATCAAACTTAGCATTGTCAAATTTTGTTCCATGGTCTGATCTAATGCATGCTACTTTTGATTCCATCTTCACTTGAATTTTCTTCACAAAGGCTACAAAAACTTCAAAGGTCTCATCTTTTGTTCTAAGGAACAGAGTCCAAGTGAATCTGGAATAATCATCCACTATCACAAAAATGTATCTTTTT
>NW_017670812.1:429374-447775 GCF_001879085.1 Nicotiana attenuata
CAATAGATCAGTCTATGGTAACGGTTATATCTATTGTTACGGTCATTAATTCCCTCCTTATTTTTTCACCCAAATTCTATACCCGCTAAAATAAAAAGGGGCCCGCCATCTAAATTTTTACTGTTTAATTTTTATTCCTAATAAAATACTATCAAATATGTATACCCCTAAAAATTAGGGTACCATCTCCTCCAGGCTTTCGAAATTAGAAGGAGATACAATCGATCTCCCCCCAATTTCCACTCCCTCCCCAATTTCCACTCCCTCCAACCCCACCCCAAACATACAATAGAGTCAGGAGCGCCATTACCGACTCGCTCGCTCTCGGTAAATTTTATGGAGTAGTATTTTATTTCTCATTTTCAGTTCCTCTTTGTTTGCTCAATTACTCAAAATTCATTCTCCTTTCAAGAACCCTAGCATTGATTTTCTACTTATTTACTAGTTAGCATCGAGTTTCTACTAAGATCTCTTTTACACTCATTCTAAGATCTCTTTTACATACACAATCTCAAATGAGCCATAAACATCGATTAGTAATTGCAGAAAAAGAATTGTTGACTTCATATTTTACACTAGATAACCCCTTGATGTATATAGGCATGAGGAGAAAAAAAACCTCCATATGAAGGGGATATAAGGACGGAACTAAGCATTGACAATTAAATAGACTTTTACATTATTAGATCAATTTAATCAGTTATAGTATGCCACTCTTCTATTTTATTGTAAATGAAATAACATGATGGAATGATGGTGATAATTTATTTGGGTTGCACAGTACTTTGGAAAAACCCACAAGAAAAATTTTCCTATTCCTTTGATACTCTAGTTTGTCATAAATATAGATAGTTTTTGACTAACTTGCCAGTTTCTTGATGTAAGCAGTGACATCTTCCCGTTGTTCAATAAAAATTTTGAGATTATTCTTTTGATATATCAATTTGTATGCCCTGTCTGGTATAGAAATTCCGAATACTATAAAGCTAAGAGGGTAGTCCAAGTACAATAATATTATCATTCTGTTGGACTCTAGGAGTACTCATAGCTTCCTAAATATTGAGACTGTTAAAAAGATAAGCTTTATGATCAATGAAGCAAATTCCTGTGGGAGTCATTGCGGAAAATGAAAATTACATTTTTAGCCTACACTCTTGTCCTAGATTTAAATGGAATATATAGGGTGTGGAATTTGAGGACTGAGACTTATCAGGCTGGGAGGCAGTGATATGATATTGGGTGCTGATGGATAAAGGAGCACAACCAAGTATTATTATACATTGTAAAGTACAAGGTACTGATAACTCACAAAGGAAAGAGGGTGTAACTTAGAGGAATATACAATTAGGGAGAATTGAGTAGTGTAACAGTTAGTCGAATTAAGTAGCTACTAAAAAAAGGGGTAAATTGTATGAGCTCACTTGTTTGCTTTATCATCCATAGAAGTGAAGGTAGAAAATAAGATGCCTAGCAAAATCTTGGAGCAGTTATCTAATGTATTTGCTGAGCCTACAATACTTTCTCCTAGAAGAAACCATTGAGTACTTCATACTTTCTGAAATCAAATTGCAGTATGTTGGCTTTCACTTAGGTCACAATACTTCATACCCTAAATTCACAATACTGCAATCTGGCTTAACCAATGCATATGTTGCCTTTCAATCTCTGATGGATCATGTTTTGAATGCATAATTAGAAAAATATGTAATGGTGGTATTTTATGACATCTCAATTCATAGTGCATCGATCAAAGAGCATATATCACACCTTAGAAAAGTATTGAAAATTCTAAGAAAAAATGCAGCTATATGCCAAACTCTCAAAATGTTCTTTTGGTCAATCAAAGGTGGAGCACATCCAATTTATACATATACACATTATTATTTTTTGTGAAGCGGGTTCAACTCCACCACTTGGGTCCGCCACTGAGCACTTCAATACTACAAGGAGATATCATTTCTTCCTTATCCACAATTCCTTATCCTACATCTGTTTCTACATTGTATAGTTTCTCTAGAGAGGTAGATTTTTTTATTTTTTTACATCCAAGTATGGCCTTCTTGATCCATGGACCTTGCTTACCTTGAATACTAATTTTGGTGATTTGAATATATTATATAGGATATCCATGGATTATGGTGATAAAAGTTGGATGAATCTCCTTAGATGGACGGATGAGTATATAAGTGGAGTGATAATTTTCTTGATAAGGCATTTGAACGAGCTGCCCAAGGAAATGAAATATTATGCCCTTGCAAAAAGTGCATTAATCGCTATTGGCATTATAGAAATGTGGTGGAGGATCATTTGGTTGTTCATGGGTTTGTTGATGGTTATACCAAATGGGTTTTCCACGGGGAGGAATTTTCCTCAAGAAATACACCTTCTCCAAGCAATGATGATGAAGGCTCTAACATGTGTGATGATATTGATGGAATGCTTCATGATACATTTAGAAATATAGAGGGTCAGGCATGGGATGGAGAAGGAGCTGGGGAAAGACAATCTGAAGAAGCAAGGAAATTTTTCAAATTACTAGAGGAAGGAAAACAAGAGTTATATCCGGGGTGTGAAAATTTCAGTAAACTGAGTTTCACTATTCGGTTGTACTTGCTTAAATCCTTGCATGGGTTGAGTAATGTGGCTTTCTCAGATTTGTTAGAGTTGATAAAAGAGGCATTTCCCTTTGCTCAGGTACCATAATCTTTCAACAAGGCTAAAAACATGATAAAAAATTTGGGTCTTCATTATGAAAAAATACATGCATGCCCCAATGATTGCATATTATTTTGAAAAGAAAATGAGAAGGCCGATAATTGCTCTATTTGTGGGTCTTTGACTAATGCAAGCTCTAAAATCCCTACAAAGATTTTAAGGTACTTTCCTTTAAAGCCTAGGCTTCAGAGGATATTCATGTGCCCTGAAACGGCTGCTACAATGAGATGGCATGCTAATGAATGACTCAATGATGAGATATAAGACATCCTGCTGATGGGGAAGCTTGGAAGGATTTTGATTCTTTGCACCCAGAATTCTATAGCGATCCTCGTAATGTTAGATTGGGTCTTTCAAGTGATGGTTTCAACCCGTTTCGAACGATGAGCATTTCTCATAGCACGTGGCCTATTATGTTAATGAACTATAATATATCACCGTGGATTTGCATGAAGCCAGAGTATATAATGTTGTCTATGATCATTCCAGGTCCATCGTCTCCAGGAAATGACATAGACGTGTACCTACAACCATTAATTGAAGAATTGAAGGAACTATGGGAAACGGGGATAGACACATTTGATGCTGTAACCAACCAAACTTTCCGAATGCGTGCTGCCTTATTGTGGATAGTTAGTGATTTTTCAGCATTAGCTATGCTTTCAGGATGGAGCACTAAGGGGAAATTAGCATGCCCCACTTGCAATTATGACACATGCTCTCAATATCTCAAACATATTCACAAGATGTGTTACTTGGGTCGTCGAAGATTTTTGCCTGTTGATCATCCATTCCGAAGAGATAAGAAGTCATTTGACGGTAAAGAGGAGCACAGACTTGCACCTGCTCCTTTAACGGGTGAGGAAGTGTTTGAAGAGCTGATTGAATTCAACAATATCTTTGGAAAGGGTACTAAAAAAAGGCCTCGGAGTGCTAAGGGCCCATGGAAAAAGAGATCCATTTTCTTTGAATTGCCATATTGGGTGCATAACAAATTGAGGCACAATCTTGATGTGATGCACATTGAGAAAAACATATGCGATAGTTTGCTCGGGACTTTATTGGAAATAGATGGAAAGTCAGAGAACCATGAAAATTCTTGCTATGACTTGCAAGAAATGAAGAAAGTCTAATTAAAATGAAGAAACATAGTCAGAATCTCGATCACTTATATTTTTACGAAATCAAACATTGACAACAAAAAGAACTTTTCATGAAAATGAAGAAAGACAATCAGAAGCTGAGAAGGTTTCGCAAAGATCTCAACTGCAAGAAAAAGTGCGGCAAGTGCCATTGATTTATACCTCTTCTACAGCACAAGGAGTACAAGAACAAGTGCGGCAAGTGCCAATAGATTCCATCACTCCTACATCTCAAGCTGTGCATGAACCATCTGAAGATTCTACCAATCATGAATCAATTGCACAATCTGAGGAACCAGACAAGTATATATATATATATATATATATATATATATATATATATATATATATATATATATCATGCTAATTTGTGATTTTCAGAACATCTTATCTGCATGATTTGTAAATTGATGA
This sequence comes from Nicotiana attenuata, assembly GCF_001879085.1. NCBI lineage: Eukaryota > Viridiplantae > Streptophyta > Magnoliopsida > Solanales > Solanaceae > Nicotiana > Nicotiana attenuata. Next base: position 433,646 of record NW_017670812.1, read on the forward strand.
TAATATTTGTTCTCTCTAAAATGAAGTTGTATATAAAATGTGATTTTCAGCTTTGTTGCCTTGGGAGAACTGGAATATAACTTCCAAAATTATCCTTGTTTTGTATTAGTGCAGGCCCTTCCGCGCCAAAAAGAAAAAGAGGCCCTACTCAAATCCAAAGTGTGCACGGTAGAAAGGACCGTAAAATAATCGTGCTAAATAAGTTCAATAAACCCATTGGTCCTACTAGTGAAGTTGTGAAAGAGTTGGGTAGCTTCCTCGGCACATTAGGAAGGAATGAGACCTTTTGTCCTCTTAATGTATTTGATTGGAGGAAAGTAGATAAAAAAAATGATATTTGGAAATATGTCAAGGTTTGAATTTACTAATGTTCAATAAGCGTTGATATTTCACTATTTCTTATACTTAACCCAATTGCTACTAAATTGTAGGAAAATATGGACATTCCTGAAGAGGCAAAGAATGGGTTTTGATTCAGTTTGTAACTGACTTGGAGAAAGTATAAAAGTCAGTTGAAGAGAAAGCACTTTGAAGCATATGATAATGACGAGCTTCGAATGGAAAATAGGCCAAAAAATGTTCCGGCGTCTCACTTTAAAGATCTTCTTGAATATTGGAACTCCGATGCCGCCAAGGTAATGTTGTTCGCTACTGTGTTAAAACACAAAATCAGAAAACTGTTAGAAGAATAAAAGAAACTGGAAAACAGTAAAGAATAAGAAAAATTCCGAGTCCACAATTTGCTTGTGCGTCCTTAAGGAATTTTAACCCCCTCACAAGTTGCCAAGGTAATGGATTAAATCCTCCCAGGATGAAACAGAATAAACCTTCCTGCAACAGTGGCAATACAAACTGCAGGATACCAACGAACTCAAAGAACGGAGCAAAATCACACTTACGAATTTGAGAGAGAGATTGCGAATTAGAATGCAGTATTTTCAGAAAGAAGGAAGTTCTGTAATGTTTTTGGTGTGTGAAAAACGAAGCCATGCCTCAGAATTTATAGGCAATTATTGGAAGAGGTGTGATGTTTGTTCTGGAAAAGGTGTCTGTTCAGAAGTTTACGCATCCTGCCGCGGTCCTACCGTAGTTACGCCAGGATCGCGGCCAAACTAGCCTTCTAAATCTGCAGCAGTGTTCTGGCGCGGTCCTACCGCGGTTACGCCAGGACCGCTGCCAGACTATCCTTCTGAATCTTCAGCAGTGATCTGACATTTAATTAATTATTAAATAATTAATTAAATAAATTTTGTCCAAAAATAATCTTATCGATCGATCATTTGACAAATCCAAATCCAAATCCAAATCCAAAGCCGAAGCCGAGCCGAGCGAGCGACGACGACGGCGCGAGGGTTCATTCTCTTCAACTCCTTTTAAGAGCTTTAAGAAGTGATTCTATATATAAGCACACAAATGTAGTTGTCCCTCACCAATGAGGGACAAAGTGCAAGTCAAAAGCTCACTTTATTCAAGTTTTTATTTCCCTCCATTTTATTTTCCACCATTTCCAATTCACACTCTTAGACTTTAAAGCCCAATGCTTAAAATCTTTGAAGCCCAATGCCTTTAAAGTCCAACAATCCCCCACATGAATGGGAATAGCTATAACAAGAATGATCATAGATGAAAGCTGTGTGATTTGCAAGTAAGGATTAATCGCATCTGGATAAGTAGGTTTCCCTTTGAACTTTCCGTAGTGAACATATGTCGGATATACTCGGTCAATCGGTAGATTTGATATCTTTGAACCGTAGAACTTTAGTGTATACCTAGACAACCATATGTCACACAACCAACCCTTAACCGTCTTTTGGTTCTCATTGTTGTGTTCGTTTCAGCCATGAACACCGCCTGGTTTCATAAGTGCGTAGAGAATTGGCCTTACAGAATTCTCATTGAAGCGGCTTCCACTTCACACTTTCATAGGTGATTCCTAAATGTGTAATCCTTTAGATTGACACTATTTGATAAATACCACATCAAACTTAGGTAATCATTAAAGAATGTGTAAAGTTCTATCCTTGTTACTGAACATTGTCTTCATCACGAGAAGGGACCAAAGACTTTACTTTGACAATGTTGAACTGGTCAATCACAACTTTGTTTGAGCTCCTTGAACCTAGATCTCGGAACATCCAAAATTGTAGGTAGAGTTACCGCCATGTTGACTTGTCCTCGGCCATAGTCCCATTCCCTTAGATGATTTCTCAACTCCCTCTCTAGTTAAGCCTTTTGTAAGCGGATCCGCCACATTATCCTTTGATCTTACATAATCAATAGTGATAATTCCACTAGAAAGTAGTTGTCTAACGGTGTTATGTCTTCGTCGTATATGACGAGACTTTCCGTTATACATAACGCTCCCTGCCCGTCCTATTGCAGCCTCACTATCGCAATGTATGCAAATAGGAGCCAAAGGTTTTGGCCAGAACGGAATGTCTTCTAAGAAATTTCGAAGCCATTCAGCTTCTTCACCGGCTTTATCCAAAGCTATAAACTCTGATTCCATTGTAGAGCGAGCGATGCACGTTTGTTTGGAAGACTTCCAAGATACTGCTCCTCCACCAACAGTAAAAACATATCCACTTGTGGACTTTGTTTCTGTTGAGCCGGTTATCCAATTTGCATTACTATATCCTTTGATAACCGCAGGATATTTATTGTAGTGCAAAGCGTAGTCTTGGGTATATTCCAAATATCCCAGAACTCGTTTCATTGCTACCAAGTGATGTTTGTTGGGATTAATTGTGAGTCGACTAAGTTTACTTATCGCAAAAGCTATATCAGGTCGTGTACAGTTCATGATGTACATTAAGCTTCCCAACACACGAGCATACTCCAATTGAGACGTACTTTTACCTTTATTCTTTATGAGATGATGATTTAAGTCAATTGGAGTTCTTGCACTTCTAAACTCCAAGTGTTTGAATTTTTCAAGTACCATTTTCACGTAATGCTATTGAGACACAGCTAGACCTTGAGGAGTCCTCTGGATTTTAATTCCTAGAATTACATCGGCAACTCCTAAGTCTTTCATATCAAACTTACTAGCAAGCATGCGCTTTGTAGCTTGAATATTGGCAATGTCTTTGCTCATTATTAGCATATCATCAACATATAAGCAAACAATGACTATATGATTTGGAACGTTCTTAATGTAAACACATTTATCACATTCATTAATCTTAAAAGCCTAATTGTACTAACATTGTTCAAATTTCGCATGCCATTGCTTGGGTGCTTGTTTTAGTCCATAAAGAGACTTAACAAGTCGACACACCTTCTTTTCTTTTCCCGGAACCACAAACCCTTCAGGTTGGTCCATGTAAATTTCTTCCTCTAAATCACCATTTAAGAAGGCTGTTTTTACATCCATTTGATGGATTTGAAGATCATACAAGGCGGCTAACGCTATTAGCATCCGAATGGATGTAATTCTTGTTACCGGCGAGTATGTGTCAAAATAGTCAAGACCTTCTCGCTGTCTAAATCCTTTGACAACAAGTCTTGCCTTGTATTTGTCAATAGTACCATCGTCTTTCATTTTCTTCTTGAAAATCCATTTAGAACCCAATGTTTTGTTACCTGGAGGAAGATCAACCAATTCCCAGGTATGGTTGCTCAATATGGATTCTATTTCACTATTGACAGCTTCTTTCCAATATTGTGCTTCTGAGGAAGACATTGCTTCCTTGAAGGTACGAGGCTCATTTTCTAGCAGGAAAGTCAGAAAATCTGGACCGAATGAAGTAGATGTCCGTTGACGTTTACTTCTTCTCGGATTTTCCTCATTAGGCATACCATCTGTTATTTCCTCCCGAGGTCGTTTTGACTTTTGGTAGGTCACTTCACTTTCCTTTTTATACGGATAAATAGTTTCAAAGAATTCAGCATTATCTGATTCTATTATCGTATTAACGTGAATCTCAGGATTTTCTGACTTATGAACCAGAAAACGATATGCCTTGCTATTGGTTACATATCCAATAAATACACAATCAACCGTTTTTGGACCTATCTTAACCCTTTTAGGTTTAGGAACTTGTACCTTAGCTAAACACCCCCACACTTTGAAGTATTTCAAGCTGGGCTTCCTTCCTTTCCATTTTTCATAGGGAATGGACTGTGTTTTACTATGAGGTACACGGTTGATTATTCGGTTAGCTGTAAGTATAGCTTCCCCCCACAAGTTCTGTGGTAAACCAGAACTTATCAACAACGCATTCATCATCTCTTTCAACGTTCGATTCTTTCTCTCCGCAATTCCATTAGATTGTGGAGAGTAAGGGGCAGTTGTTTGGTGAATAATGCCATTTTCCAAACATACTTCTTCAAAAGGAGATTCATATTCGCCACCCCTATCACTTCTTATCATTTTGATCTTTTTGTTTAGTTGTGTTTCAACTTCACTCTTGTATTGCTTGAAAGCATCAATTGCCTCATCTTTACTATTAAGTAAATAAACATAGCAATATCTCGTGCTATCGTCAATAAAAGTAATAAAATACTTTTTCCCACCGCGAGATGGTGTTGACTTCATGTCGCAAATATCTGTGTGAATTAAGTCTAAAGGACTTGAATTCCTTTCAACGGACTTATAAGGATGCTTAGCATACTTTGATTCCACACATATTTGACATTTGGAATTAATGCAATCAAATTTTGGCAATACTTCTAAATTTATCATTTTTCGCAATGTTTTGAAGTTGACGTGACCTAAGCGTGAATGCCATAAAGTGTTTGACTCAAGTAAGTAAGAAGAAGCATTAACTTTATTGATAGGAACTGCTATTACATTTAGCTTAAAAAGGCCCTCATTCAGGTAACCTTTTCCTACATACATATCATTCTTACTTAGTACAACACTATTAGAAACAAAAATACATTTGAATCCATTCTTGACAAGAAGTGAGGTAGACACAAGATTCTTGCGAATTTCTGGAACATGGAGAACTAGGTTTAGAGTCACTATTTTTCCCGACGTCATCTTCAACGCAATCTTGCCAACTCCTTCAATTTTGGCTGTAGACGAATTTTCCATGAAAATTGTCTCGTCGAGTCCTGCGGGGGCATAAAAAGAAAATAACTCCTTGTTAGCACAAACATGGCGGGTGGCTCCAGAATTTATCCACCATTCTTTAGGATTTCCTACCAAGTTGCATTCAGCCAACATGGCACACAAGTCCTCCATTTCTTCAGCATTTTCAACCATGTTAGCTTGATTCTTCTTCTTCTTATCATTCTTTGGTGCACGACAATCCAAGGCCTTGTGCCCAGATTTTCCACAGTTGTGGCAATTACCCTTGAACTTTTTCTTGCTTGGGTAATTCTTTGGTCCAGAAGCATTCTTTCTCTTCTTATTTTGTGGCGCCTCCTCAACAATGTTAGCCCTTATTATTGTCGAGTTTCCACGTGACTTCTTTTCAGCATTTTTGTTGTCTTTTTCTATCCTCAAACGAACAATCAAGTCTTCAAGTGTCATCTCCTTCCGCTTGTGTTTTAGATAGTTCTTAAAGTCCTTCCACAACGGAGGTAACTTCTCAATGAAAGCGGCGACTTGAAAGACCTCATTTATGACCATACCTTCAGCAAGGAGGTCATGCACAATGACTTGTAATTCTTGGACTTGAGTTATGACCGACCTAGTGTCAATCATCTTGAAATCCAAAAACCTTGCAGCCACGAACTTCTTAAGTCCGGCATCCTCAGTCTTGTACTTCTTCTCAAGCGCATTCCATAACGCATTTGAAGTTTCCATGACACTATAGACATTGTACAAGCTATCTTCCAAACAACTCAAAATGTAGTTTTTGCACAAGAAATCATAATGTTTCCATGCTTCAGTTACAACAAATTGTTCGTCATCCGGAGTGCCTTCAACCAGGACCGGAGGATCCTCCTTGATAAATCGCTGCAAACTCAACGTAGTAAGATAGAAGAGCATCTTCATTTGCCAACGTTTGAAGTCAATACCGGAAAACTTTCCGGGTTCTTCTGCTGGTGCCATAGCATGAGCAGGAGTTGAACGGCTTGACGAGGCAGCAACACTCGTAACAGTAGCACCCGTTCCCGCAACATTTCCATTAGTTTGGTTTTCATTCGTCATTTTACTGTAGAGTTGGAAACAAAACAGAACTTTGTTAAATCAGTGAAGTTTTGATATCTTCAAACTGAATACCGAACCAAACATACAACACATAACAATGGTGATGCTTTTATATACTTCAAACCCGTACGTTTATTATTCCGGTAAAGTTTTGATATACTTTAAACCGGATAGAACAATTATTGGAGTAGAAAGCACGAAGGCTTTAGTCTCCAAACCAGTATACAAAATATAGATAACAGTTTATAATATATATTTCAACACAGAAACGTTAGATAAAATTCCTTAAGCTTGTTATCGCTACTGTGTTAAAACACAAAATCAGAAAACTGTTAGAAGAATAAAAGAAACTGGAAAACAGTAAAGAATAAGAAATATTCTGAGTCCACAATTTGCTTGTGCGTCCTTAAGGAATTTTAACCCCCTCACAAGTTGCCAAGGTAATGGATTAAATCCTCCCAGGATGAAACGGAATAAACCTTCCTACAACAGTGGCAATACAAACTGCAGGATACCAACGAACTCAAAGAACGGAGCAAAATCACACTTACGAATTTGAGAGAGAGAGACTGCGAATTAGAATGCAATATTTTTAGAAAGAAGGAAGTTCTGTAATGTTTTTGGTGTGTGAAAAACGAAGCCATGCCTCAGAATTTATAGGCAATTATTGGAAGAGGTGTGATATTTGTTATAGAAAAGGTGTCTGTTCAGAAGTTTACGCGTCCTGCCGCGGTTACGCCAGGACCGCGGCCAAACTAGCCTTCTGAATCTACAGCAGTGATCTGGCATTTAATTAATTATTAAATAATTAATTAAATAAATTTTGTCCAAAAATAATCTTATCGATCGAGCCAAATCCAAAGCCGAAACCGAGCCACGCGAGTGACAACGACGGCGCGAGGGTTCATTCTCTTCAACTCCTTTTAAGAGCTTTAAGAAATGATTCTATATATAAGCACACAAATGTAGTTGTCCCTCACCAATGAGGGACAAAGTGCAAGTCAAAAGCTCACTTTATTCAAATTTTTATTTCCCTTCATTTTATTTCCCACCATTTCCAATTCACACTCTTAGACTTTAAAGCCCAATGCTTAAAGTCTTTGAAGCCCAATGCCTTTAATGTCCAACAGGTAATGGTGACCTTGAAACCCTTGATTGAGAATTCTTTTCTGAAATATCTACAATATCCAGCTGTACCATTTCCCTAACAAATCAGTTAAACTTTACAAGCATATCCAGTTTAAAAGGGAAAACATGGAGATGTATAACCAACCAGCATTTTGACATTAAAACAAAGGATTTTTAACTTGCATAACTGTGCCAAAGGTTGAGTTTTCATTGTAAGAGTTTTGAGTGTAATATGATGCGCTTTACTGAAGTATATATTAGTTTATTGCATGTTGGTGTTGCAAATTCGAAAGGTAACTATCAAGCATAGTTTCATCAAACAAGGAAATGATTACACCATCACATTTTCTTTATGGAGTGAGAACATCCTCTGTTAGTCAAGATAGAAGCAAATTCTTATTTAAGAAGTCGTAAGATGATGGCCTGAATTTTAACTTGCCTCAGCTCATAAGTGTACAAGTGAAATGATCAAGGTAACTGCGATGTCTGGTACTCCTTCCAGCACCATTGGGAGTACTAGGGTGATAGAAGGGGAGCCGGCTCAGTATCCTGAGTGCGTGAATTTTCTAGTAGAAAACTAATTAGCATCCCCTTCTGCACACAATTTAATTGCAGTTACGTTGGCATGACCATCTTTAGTAGCTAGAAAGATATTCTTAATTAAGTTAGAGATATATCATATGCGCCGCCAGAAAAGCCAAGCAAATTAAAGCTTCTACTAATGATTTCTGCCCGGTAAATCTTAGTTATCATCCTTGGTTCCCGGATTGATGAATGGTTGGCGATTTCAACTTCCACAGAAATGGCATAGGTTTCCTTTAAAAAGGCATATCACCTTGACTAGATTGAGGCCATAAGCTCATTTAAACTGATGCATATTCTTCGCAAAGTACTACTAATTGGTTTTCTTTTGATTCTTTTCCTCCTATACTTCTCTGAATGATTAGGTGACTTTTATATTTTGCTGGCCGCTATGACAGGAAGATAGGCTAGGTGCTACACATCTATCTATATAGAATGGGAGAAGCAAAACCACTACATTAAGACAAGTGTCTTAACCACAAAAAGCCAAGTGGCATTGTTAAGACAAAATAAACTACTTTTCTAACTAACTTTTTATTGAATTTTAAATTTTGAATTAATTGGTTTCATTACTTGAATTAATAAATATAGATATCTTAATTATCAATAAAAAACGAAAATACAAAAAAATATTCTACTCATTCAAATTGGAGTTTTGAAATAAAAAATAACAAAAAAATAAAAGAACTACCAATTTAAATTGGAGAGTAATTTCTTCCTAATATAATTGTAGTAGTGTGTGTGTGTATATATATATATGGAAGTAGTTATTATACTAAATTGGTTTTTTATTAATAATTCATATGTCAATTTAACTATTATATATAATAAAAGCTTCTATTAACAATGCAATTATACTAAATATTGGATAATATAATAAAGAAAAATACTTAAAAAAAAATTATTCGATGACTATATAAGTCCCTTTAATTTAATAGATTATTCAACAAAATTCAGATAATATTATTGAGAACAACAGAATAAAATTTAAATTAATTTTTTTAAGATTAATAAAATATATTCATATGTCAATTTAACAATATATATATATAAAGAAAGTAGTAGACAAAAATATTAAACAAACTAATATGCTAATAAAAACTTCTATTAACAATGCAATTATACTAAACATTGCATAATATAATAAAGAAAAATATAAAACAAAAAAGTTCTTCAATAACTATATAAGTCTTTTTAGTTTAATAGAGATTTTATTATTGGGTATATCGTATTGACAAATAAGATGATAATTTAAATTTATTAAAGTAATACGATCTAATATGTTCAATATTCTACTCATTCAAATTGGAGTTTTAAAATTATTTTACAATAAAAAATAAAAATAACAACAAAATAAAAAACTACCAATTTAAATTGGAGAGTAATTTCTTCCTAATATAGTTGTAGTAGTGTGTGTGTGTGTATATGTGGGAGTAGTTATTATACTAAATTAATTTTTTATTAATAATTCATATGCCAATTTAACAATATATATATATAACGAAAGTAGTAGACAAAAATATTAAATAAACTAATATGCTAATCAAAACTTCTATTAACAATGCAATTATACTAAATATTGGATAATATAATAAAGAAAAATACATAACAAAAAATTATTCGATGACTATATAAGTCCCTTTAATTTAATAGATATTTTATTCATCAAAATTCAGATAATATTATCGAGAACAACATGTAATTTCTACCATAAACTCGAATATTTAGTCATAGCCCTCGAAAATTCTCGCTCAAAGCTCTCAAAACCGCTTTAAAATGGTGGAAACCAACTTTTGTTCGCGGATGAAAACAATATAAAAAAATACTTCTGTAACAGTTGTTTTCGCTTCTGCGACAATTTCACCGCTTCTGCGGTTTCCGCTTCTGCGGCCTACTCACCGCATCTGCGGTTTTCCTTCAAGTCGCCCAGGACCGCTTCTGCGGTCCCAAAACCGCTTTTGCGGTGACCGCTTTTGCGGAACTTCGTCCGCTTCTGCGGAAAGCCCTGGTCCCTCAAGGACCGCTTCTGCGACCAATACGCCGCATCTGCGGANGTAAGTCTGACTGGTTCCCATGTATCCTTCTTTCTGCTACTTGTGGAGTACTTTGAACTGCATCAACCACTCTTTCTTCAACTTCAGTAGTTGTAATTGTAGTACCTGGTTCCTCTCCAGCTGATAAGGAAGAGATTGCATTGTCTTCACCTGTCTCATTCACTTGACTTATCATATCTGCCTTTCCATTTTCCATATCAATGACCTCTCCAGGAACCAACAGAGGCTCTCCATCTTGATGATCCTTTTTGCTCTTCTCACAGGAGAGATGGGACTCATCAAAGATTATGTGTATACTCTCCTCAACACACTGAGTCCACTTGTTGTATACCTTGTAGGCTTTACTTTGAGAAGAGTACCCCAGAAAAATTCCTTCATCACTCTTGGCATCAAATTTTCCGAGCTGATCCTTTCCATTGTTGAGAACATAACATTTGCACCAAAAATGTTCTTAAGTGAGTCGGCTTGGGCTTCCTTCTATTCAACAACTCATAGGGAGTTTTGTTCAAGAGAGACCTAATCATGCACCTGTTCACCAAGTAGCATGCAGTGTTGATAGCTTCAGCCCAGAAGTTCTTAGCAATCCCACTATCGATCAGCATTGTTCTTGCCATTTCTTTAAGGGTTATGTTCTTCCTTTCCACAACTCCATTTTGCTTGGAGTTCTTGGGGCTGAGAAGTTGTGGGTGATGCCATTTTCATTGCAGAATTCATCAAACTTAGCATTGTCAAATTTTGTTCCATGATCTGATCTAATGCATGCTACTTTTGATTCCATCTTCACTTGAATTTTCTTCACAAAGGCTACAAAAACTTCAAAGGTCTCATCTTTTGTTCTAAGGAACAGAGTCCAAGTGAATCTGGAATAGTCATCCACTATCACAAAAATGTATCTTTTTTCTCCCCTGCTTTCACTCTCATAGGGCCACATAGATCCATATGAAGGAGATCAAGTGGTTTTGAGGTGCTGACATCCTTCTTTGGCTTGAATGAGGATTTCACATGCTTTCCTCTAGCGCAGGCATCACAAAATTTGTGCTCTTTGAACTTTGACTTGGGCAGACCACGAACCAGACCCTTCTGAACCAATTTGTTCAGTAGAGAGAAGCTTGCATGCTCCAGCATTCTATGCCACAATTCAGCATCATCATCAGCTGCTTTCAAGCAGCTCAGATCACCACTTTGTAGGGACTCGAAATCAGCAACGTAGATATTCTTGTATCTTTTGGCCACAAGTACCAATCCACCAGTTACTAGATTTGTAACTGTGCATATCTTTGACAAGAACTCCACCTTGTTTCCTTTATCACATATTTGAGAAACACTCAAGAGATTGTACTTAAGACCATTGACATAGTACACATTCTCAATTGAGTGAGTGAGTGATTTTCCAATTTTTCCAACACCAAGAATGTACCCCTTTTTGCCATTTTCAAAGGATACACTCCCTGCTTGCAGGGCTTTTAGTGAAAGAAAGTCCATGATATTCCCAGTCATGTACTTTGAGCATCCACTATCCATGAACCATTGTTGACTGCTTCCTTTCACTGTTCCCTGCACAAGGAAATCAAGGGTTAGATTTAGGAACCCAAACAAGTTTGTGTCCCTTGTAATAAGGAAAGGGATGAATAAGTGCTCTTCTAGTCCATACAGGTAACATGCACTTTTTATGGGTGGCACCTGGTCCACTTTCAACAAAAACTTTATTTTTCTGAAGAGACCGCACCCTGGCTTGGCAATTTTCTTTGAAATGCCCATTTTTCCCACAGTGGGTACACAACCAATTATTAGGCACGTTGACGTACTTGCTATGAGGATTATAAAGAGTTCTCTCCCTTTGAAACCCTATTCCCAGCGTGTTTCCACCATTGTTAACATACATGGCAGTAATAGCATCCGAGGACCAGGTCCATTTAAGAGACTTCTCAAGATCACTTTTTACTCTTTCCAATTCTGCTTGAAGTTGTCTATTTTTCTCAAATTCAGCACACAAACTAGTTCTTATAGCATTTAACTCGCTTTCAAGTTTAATATGTGCCTCGCTAGCCACTTCTTTTCCTTTTCCAGAATTCCCAGGCCTACATTCACCTTTGAGTTCCTCTATTGTTTCCTTTAAGTCTAGAATCACCACTAAGAGTTCATCTCTTTCCTGCTCAATAATAGCCACTTTCTCCACTAAGTCATCTTTTTCTTTACTGAAATTCATAATGGTTTCTTTAAAGTCAACTACTACTACCATCATATCATCTCTTTCATGTTCTACACTAGTAATTTTCTCAGTTAGAACCTCCTTTTCATTTTCCAGATTATCTATAGTTTCCCTCAAATCAACCACACAAACTACCAAGTCATCTCTAGTTTGCTCAGCATCTCCTAACTCGATAGTGAAGGCATCCTTATCATTTACAAGACTATGGTAAGCATCAATTAACACATTAGCTAATGACATGAGTTTTTTAGGAGAGTAGGACTTCAGATTTCTCCGAACATCCCAAAAATTTACCTCATCATTGTCATCGTCTTCATAATCATCTGATTGTGCCATCAAAGCAAATATTGAGTCATACTCATTTGCTTCACTTTCAACTGTCATCACTAAGCTATCACCTGCATCATCTTCTTCTTCAGACTCGCTGGAAGAGTCTCCCCATGCTGCAAGAGCTTGATTCATAACATTATCAGCGGCGTTCTTTCTTTTAAAGCGTATCGGGAACCGGGTTCCTCTTGGCTGCTTTGTCAGAGTTGTGTTTGACGTGTTCTTGCTTCAGGAGAGGGAAATCTTTGATGAAATGCCCTAGCTTTCCACACTTATGACAGAGGTCATAATTTTTTGGCTTGCTAGAACTGCCTCTCTTTGGTATACCTCCATTCCTTCGAACCATTTTCTGAAACCTTCTGGTTAAGTAAGCCATGTCACTATCCTTGCCACTTGAGTTATTGCTTTCTGCCTTGAGTACCAGGTTATTTTCCTTCTTTGGTTCTCTTCTTTCACTATCCTTCTTCTTCTTCATTTCATAGGTTTTCAGATTCCCGACCAGTTCATCTATTGTCAGCTCCTGCAAATCCTTTACTTCAGTAATGACATTCACTTTACTCTCCCAAGAACTGGGCAAAACACTGAGAATTTTCATCACAAGCTTGTTCCTAGGAATGATTTCACCAAGCGAGTGTAGCTCATTTAAGATAGAAGTGAATCGAGTGTGCATGTCTTGAATGGATTCATCGTCCTTCATTCTGAAGAGCTCATACTCAGTGGTGAGCATGTCAATCTTAGATTGCTTTACTTGAGTAGTTCCTTCCTGTGCTGTTTGTAAAACTTCCATTATCTCTTTGGCAAATTAGCAAGCTGAAATTCTGTTGTATTCATCAGGACCGATACCACACACAAAAATTTTCTTGGCACGAAATTTTTTCTCCACAGCCTTCCTGTCAGGATTGTTGTATTTCCTCGTCTTAGACACCATCACAGCAGGATCTCCGACCTTTTTTGTAGGGATATAAGGACCATCACATATAACATCCCACAGCTCGGAATCTTCAACCATGATAAAGTCATGCATCCTTGTCTTCCACCACCCATAATATTGGCCATTGAATCTGGGTGGTCTATAGGTAGACTGACCCTCTTCAAAGTTTGGTAGCAGCCATGAGGATCCTTTCTAGGTGTTAACTTGATAGAAAGAACCCGCTCTGATACTAATTGATAGAATATATGAGTCCACAAAAGTATCACTACCAGAATTTGGAGCTATGGCAACGCTTTTTATTGCTACGGATCAGAAACCGTTACTATAGGTGGTCTATTGTTACGGTTTTAACCGTTACAAATAATTATTGGAGCTACCGGAACACTTAGCAACCGAACCGTTACAATAGGCTTAAAACCGTACCGATAGAGTTATATATGGCAACGTTTTTTATAACCGTAGCAATAGATCAGTCTATGGTAACGGTTATATCTATTGTTACGGTCATTAATTCCCTCCTTATTTTTTCACCCAAATTCTATACCCGCTAAAATAAAAAGGGGCCCGCCATCTAAATTTTTACTGTTTAATTTTTATTCCTAATAAAATACTATCAAATATGTATACCCCTAAAAATTAGGGTACCATCTCCTCCAGGCTTTCGAAATTAGAAGGAGATACAATCGATCTCCCCCTAACTTTCCACCTCCCCTCCCCTAACTTTCCACCTCCCTCCAACCCCACCCCAAACATACAATAGAGTCAGGAGCGCCATTACCGACTCGCTCGCTCT
>NW_017670813.1:0-49571 GCF_001879085.1 Nicotiana attenuata
AAAGTCGTTTGCCAGATCTGTGTTGTGGACGGTTCTGACTATTTTCAAAGAATCTAGAAATTTGTGCACGGCTACAACTCTGGGGGCAACCAAGTATTTGTGCCTCAACGGAACCTCATCTTTCCCAATGTAGCCAGCTATTTCCTCTAATGTCGGGGTAAGCTCAAAGTCCGGAAAAAGGAACACGTTATGTGTTGGGTCCCAACATGTGACCAGTGCTCTAATAATATCTCCCCGAGGCACAATATCGAGCAAACCGGTAAGCCCTTTCAAATGTTTCTTGACTGCATCTTTCCCTTCTCCGCCTAAATCTTTCCACCACAGACGTAACTCCAAAGGGATTTTATGCATGATTTAAAATAATTCATTTTGAGTCGTGCTCATCCTGCACATTTATTAAGGTGATTTTAATCACTTATTTTGACCTAAAAGAGAAAAGTGGCACAACCTCTGTTCAAATTTCCAACTTAAGCAAACAGCCGGTATTGCGGGTACGGCCTTTCAGCACTTCGTAAAGAAGATTTCTAAGGCTGTGCCCGCTAACCGTTAGGGAAATGACTCAAGATGGCCGTTTTTGCACAAACAGCCTTCCGGCGCCCGTTTGGGGACATTCGGCTATTTTGACAAAACGGCATCACCTGATTTATTTATAAAAAAAAATTGACATTTTTGGCTATTTTTGCAAAAGGGGTGGTTGGACCCGATGAGGGTTGCCTACGTATCTCACACCCGATGAGAATCAAACCAGCGTAGTTCGGGCAAATAAATCTAACTATTTTTGAAAACACTCCTAATTTGAAAAAATAAAACTTATTTTTTGGTTTTTGTTGGCAAATTCAAGACACTTTTTATATTTTCTTTTCCCATGGCAAATAAACAAACGAATTTGAAAATAAAACTTTTTTTTTCTTTTGTTTTTCTCAAAAGTCCGGCAGGTGCGCTCTGTGGTGTAGGCACAGAATTAGTGCCTCAACTTCTGAACTACCCAAGTCAAAGCACAACAGGTGCGCTCTAACAGAGAATACCGGGCTTCGTACGGGGTGAACTTCTTACTGAGATAATAGATGGCCTGCTCCTTCTTCCTCGTTTCGTCATGTTGCCCCAGAACACAACCGAATGCTCCATCCAATACTGCGAGGTAGAGTAATAGAGGTCTACCTGGCTCGGGCGGGACCAAAACTGGTGGTGTTGACGGGTACTCCTTGATTCTGTCGAAGGCCTTTTGGCAGTCATCGGTCCATTTGGTAGCGACGTCCTTCTTCAACATCTTAAATTGGCTCGCAGATAACTGTAGATTGAGCTATGAACCGGCTGATGTAGTTGAGTCTCCCTAAGAAACTCATTACGTCCTTCTTGTTCATTGGCGGTGGCAACTCTTGTATATCTTTGACCTTTGATGGATCCAGTTCTATTCCTCGGCGACTTACAATGAACCCAAGTAGTTTTCCGGCAGGAACCCCGAATGCACATTTTTCGGAATTCAGTTTCAGGTTGTACCTTCTCAGTCTATTGAAGAACTTCCTCAAATCTTCCATGTGATCAGTGGCTTTCTTGGACTTGATGATGACATTATCTACATATATTTCGATCTCCTTGTGTATCATATCATGGAAAATGGTAGTCATGGCCCTCATGTAGTTGGCCCCTGCATTCTTTAACTTGAATGGCATCATTTTGTAGCAGTACATCCCCCACGCCGTAATGAAAGCCGTTTTCTCAGCATCTTCTTCGTCCATCCAGGTCTGATGATACCCAGCGAAACAATCTACAAATGATTGCAACTCGTGTTTGGCGCAATTGTCAATCAGGATGTGTATGTATGGCAAGGGGAAGTCATCTTTTGGACTGGCCCGGTTGAGATCCCGGTAGTCGACACAGGCTCTGACCTTCCCGTCCTTCTTTGGTACTGGCACAATGTTGGCTAACCATGTTGGATATTCTACTACCCTGAGAACCTTAGCTTTGACCTGCTTAGTGACTTCTTCCTTGATTTTCAGACTCATATCAGGCTTAAATTTTCTGAGCTTCTGCTTTACCGGTGAACATGTCGGATCAGTTGGTAGTTTGTGTGCCACAATAGATGTACTCAGACCAGTCATGTCATCGTACGACCAGGCGAATATGTCCTCGTACTCCTTTAGGAATTCTGTGTATTCTTCCTTTTCTGATGGTGACAAATGAACGCTGATTCGTGTTTCTTTGACATTTTCTGCATCTCCCAGGTTAACAATCTCAGTCTCGTCCAAATTGGACTTAGGTCTGTTCTCAAAATTCTCAACTTCCTTAACAATCTCTTCTGGTATATCATCTTCTTCTGAATCTATGTTCGTTTGTTGCGTTATCTCGTTGCATGTCATAGTCATTGGTTCATCAAGATAAGTAATAGTAATGCTGTATAAATAAAGTAATGAGATAAAATAATAAGAGTAAGATTTATAAGGAAACCGAAATGCTTTGATAAATTCCATAACTATTTTTGAACATTGGAGCTCTTTTGCGAAATTAAAATGCGAAAGGAAAGTTAACTAGTAAAATAAAAGATAGTGCATGATGCTTATTCAGCCTTGCTACCCCAAGGCTGGCCGGGCTCTGGTGGTTCTGATGGTCCAGTTATTGAGGCGTGCTCCTCTGCTTACAACTTGTATGGAAGGGCCTTTCTCCCCCTCCTCCTCGAAAACGACACAACAATCCATGTCATCGTCTTCCAGGAACAAATTCCTCACTACTGCCAGTGCTTCATCTTCTTCTGACCCATAGATAACTTCGGCCGGTTGGAAAGTCGTTTCCAAGTGTGGTATTGGATGCTCCAATGGAAAGTAAGCGTCGTGCCACGGTGGAGACCAGTTGTTGAACTCTTCCCAGGTATACTCATATCCCAGACCGAAGGTGGTGCCGTGTTTCTTGAGTTTGATAGGCTTAGCGATTCCTTGGAGGTTCTTGCCAAGTCCCTTGCCAGGTTCATATCCGCTCCAGTTCAATATGCTTTCAATTTAGTTGTCCCACCATTTGTCTTTATCAATGACGTTTGTCACACCTCCTTTTTACCTACACCCGCGGAAGAGGGTATGATAAAGGGAGTTATTTCCAACTTGAAGTGACAATCAGAACGGGATTTATTATTATTTCAGAGTCGCCACTTGGAAAATTAAGGGTGTCCCAAGTCACCAGTTTAATCACGACCCGAGGAAATTATGACTCTGTTATCAGTCCGCGAACCAAATATCCGAGTAAGGAATTCTATTAACCCGGGAGAAGGTGTTAGGCATTCCCGGGTTCCGTGGTTCTAGCACGGTCGCTCAACTGTTGTATTTGCTTTTATCTGATTTCAAAACATGTTCTAGCTTATGTGCTTTTGTTAGTAAACCGCTTTTATTTCTATTTTTAATAAGAATTGCAACGTCGTGAAAATGCGCCTCAAACCACGTCGCACCAGTGCACCTGTGATTGTTAACACATTTCGACTTCGTTGGGATTTGAATTTGGGTCACATAAATGTGCACCCGAGTTTAGGAAGGTAATATTATTAAATGCCGGGCCTACAGCAACTAGCGTATTATTAACTTTGTGGGAAGCCATGAAATTCGCTAAATGGCACGTCCCGAGGTCTAAATATTTAATGTGAACATTTAAAGAGGGCCACGCGATTTGTGATTTTATTTGGCGCGGCGCACCTCAAATTATTTTAAGGCCAACCTAAAGAACTATGATTTTCTATTGAGTATTGTCCCTATTTATTTAAAACGCCATTTCAGCTGTATTTAAATCAAACGTTCAAAGCTTTGGGCTTCCAAACGAACCCAGTATAAAAAGAAAACAATTAAAACTGGGCTTTTGGCCCATGTATACACCAGCCTTTATCTTAATGGAATTAGATGACCTGCAGTGGGTCAGGCGCTATTCTGGGCAATGCTTCGTGTAACTGAGCCGAATTAAACCCAGATTTGCGGCCTGGTCAGTCCAGGCACCATTATTAACCAATTTGAAACTCGACCTACTACTTGGATCAATTTCATTAGCAGTGGTAATCCAGTTCAGGAAGTGAAGCATAAACTAGAGGCTAAATGATCCAACTCACGTATCTAATAGCAGTAAAATAGCGAGTTAATCAACTAATTGTTTTGAAATCTCATTTTATTGATAAGCTAAAACAGTCAACACCAAATCCAGGAGCCTTACTATATTGAAGGGTTATTTGCCTTACTTTTCAGAACCAAATCGATAGGATTAGTACTAGAGCATAAAATTATTGGCCTACTTATTAGAATCAAAACAGCACCTGCTCAGTTTTAAGCTTGCTTTTCATCAGTACTTTAGATCCCTAAACTAGCGTAGAATTAAAAGTCGAAATAGACTAGGCTACTGCTAACAAATGAAAGGAAAGTCCATAGAGTCCAATTACAAACCAATCTAGTCATGTCGCTACAAGTAAAACAGTATTCAAATCAGTCCATCACTTAGACATCTGAATTAGAGGAAAAACAACAGGAAGCTCATGCAGCAATGATCCAGAATCCACTATTTATCTTCAAACATGCTGTTCCAGGCATTACATACTACTGGAGGTCAAGGACATACCTGGAAATGTGTCAAAAAATAAGAAAATGAGGAATCAGCAGTAGTAAGCAACAGGCAACAGCTACCAGAAATCCATAAGCAACAACGAAACCAGTTTCAACCAGTAATGGACTCAAACACAGCCCAAAATTAATTGTAGAAGAGCAGCAACAGTAAACACCCAAAATAACTTGAACAAACCCCAAACAAATTCGAAATCAACCAGTACGATCTCCGAAACTTCAACAACCAGTACACAAACTCTTCAAATCATTTTTCTCTAAGCTAGGACTCGAATTAACAGCTGAACTTGCAATCGATCTAAGGAATATTAATAGAACAGTAATTTTTGTGGAATTTTCTGTTGTTTTTCTTTTGTTTTTTGGGTTTTTGAATTTTTGAGTTTCAAACTTCAGATCTGTAAAAAAAATATATGACACTTTTGGGGGGGGGGGGGGGGGGTTTAGATGGCTGATCAAAAAACTTCCTTCACAAGGCAAAAGAATGCCTATTTTATAGGTGAACAACATACTAGAAGCTTTTATGACCTACCCTTCCCCAATAAGACCTAAATTACCATCACATGTAACCTCCCCTAGTCTGAATTTATCACTCTTGTTTATTCCCCAAACTACCCCATCTTCCTAACTAAAAATTATCCGCCTTAGGTCAATTAACCCAAGCTTTTAATAAGCAGACCAATCTATCAGGCAAACTGAACAATTAACAGATCAAAGAACTAATTTAATCACCTAGAACTAAATTGAAGCCTAAAAATCTAAAACCATTATAAACCTGCACATTTAATTGATCAATATTCAATCTACCCGAATTAAAACAGGGTTTAATACTAAATCGGGAAATCTAAAGAACATCTTTGAACTAAAGCTACTCAATCAGAAACAACCATCAGACTAGATCCTAAACTTGACTAAGTAAGATGAAAGGATTATATCAATCAAACTAACAGATTGGACCAAATAGACACGAAACAAATACGATTAGACTCTAATACACAACAATTAATTCACTACAAAGAACTGTTAAGAAACCTAGGGTTACTGAGAAAAAAGAGACTCCGGCTAGTCGTGTTATTCCCAAATTCGGCATGCTTAGGTCATTTGAGCTTTATCGACGATCCATTCCTTACGAGGGAGGTCCAGGGGCCCTTTGACATCAGTTGCATGTACTTTGCCATTTTAGGGTTTTGGCCGCAAAACTTGAAATAAGATATTCGAGCCGTTCTGGTCCACTGCGCCCAAGCGACTATGGGGTTTGGGTAGAGGAGGTCAAGGCGGTCCCATGGTGTTAATTTGGGACCATTTGGCGTAACCGGCGACTTGGCCGAAAAATCTTCTGATGTAGATTCGACGAGATATGGGAGGATTCGAGGGAAACTGACTTGATATTTGGAATGAGGAAGAGAAAGAGAATCTGGGGTGTGATTTTGGGATGGATTGTCCATGGCGGCGTTCGCCGCCGGCGGTGGTTCCGGCGGTGTCGCCCGTTCAGAGGATCTGTACGAGGATGAAAGGAAACGGTCTTTTTAATTTATTAAATCTATCCGACAATTTTATAATTAATCACCAGGGATTATGGACCGTTGGATCTGAGGGGATGGACGATCATGATTTAACGACATCAAAACGACGTCGTTTTGGGTGTGGGACATTTGGACCGGGCAAGGCGTTTGGGCCAGTGGTTTGGGCTGGCCTGGGGTGTGTTTTTTTGGGGTATTTCACTTGGGCTGATTGATTTTGGCCCAAATTTGGTCTCCAATTAAGACCACTTTTTTTAATACTCCTTTTCTTTTTTTCTTTTATCTATTTTTTGATTTCATTTTTGTATTTATTTTTCTGAACTTTGTAAAAAATGCGAAAAAATTAAAATAAAGACCTAATATATTTTCAAAGTTAAGCTAATTAATTCCTAAAATTGTTTGAAACCCATTTCGCGACCAATTCAACAATTAACAATTAAAAATGCAAAAGTGAACTATTTTTGTTATTTTCTCCATATTACGTTCTAAAAACAAATTAATCCCTAATTAATACTAACCATGAAACTGAAACCTAAATATAAATGCGTATTTTTGTATTTTATATGAATTAAAATGCACAAATAAAAATGCAACAATTACCAAAAAATGCCACAAAATTCACAAAAATTTATAAAATGCTAGAAAAATTGTTTTTTGTTTGAAATTTTGGGAATTATTACTTAGGGCAAAAATCACGTGCTCACAACGTTGACCCGCTCGATGTGGTGATAAGTCTCCCCGCCTATCTTTCTTCTGCCTCCTATTGCTGGGACGGTCTGGCGACTGTATATGGGGTTGCTACCGTCGCCGTGAATGATCACCTCTTGGTGGTTCCACTCAAATTTCACTGCCTGATGTAGTGTTGATGCTACGGCCCCATCGGCATTAATCCATAGTCGTCCCAACAACAAATTGTAAGATGACGGCATGTCTATCACTTGGAAATCAACATCGAACCACGTAGGCCCCATTTGCAAACACAAGCTAATTTCCCCAATGGTGGACCTTTGAGAACCGTCGAAAGTTTTGACGTTGATGGCCCCGTCCTTGATCTCATGTATCCCTTTTCCCAATGTCCTGAGTGTTACCAACGGACAAATATTGAGACTGGACCCTCCATCAATCAGGATTCTGGTGATAAAATAATCTTCACATTGCACGGTGATGTGCAACGCCTTGTTGTGACTCAACCCTTCTGGTGGCAGCTCATCTTCGTGAAAAGTGATCTTGTGACTTTCCAATACCTGCCCTACCATGTTCGCCATCTCTCCTCCGGTGATGTTGCTTGGTACATATGCCTCACTCAGCACCTTCAACAAGGCATTCTTGTGTGCATCGGAACTTTGTAGCAAAGCTAGGATAGAAATCTGTGCCGGTGTTTTGTTCAGCTGGTCAATGACCGAGTATTCCTTGGCTCGTATCTTTCTCCAGAGATCTTCGGGCCCAGTTTCAGTGATGGTTGGCCGACTAGAGGCCTGCTTGCTTGACTCAGCCAAATGTTCCGAGGTATAAACCCTACCGGTTCTTGTCATACCCTGTGCCGCAACGGCTTCCCCGAACTTGATTTTCCATTTCCTTCTTGCTTCGGCTGTGTAGTCCCAAGGTATGGCATTTGTATGGAATGGAGTTACGGCCGACATTGCCACTGGAATTGGTGTAGCTATCTTGACTCCGAACGGAGCATGTATTTTGGAAGGTAAAACCGCAACTTCAAATGGTACAGGTGCGCTTGCCGGAGACCCAAACTCGACCTCAATTGGCGCTGGCGTCTTTGCCGAAGATGGTGCTTCAAACTTAAGTGGCATGGACATGTTTACCTCGGCATCCTCAGAAGGCTGAATCTGGACTACAATCGGATTAAGGGTGACTACTGGCTTCTTTGGATCGTCGCCTTCTGTGATTAAACTGATTGATCCCTTGGGGTCCCAGTCATCCTCTATTTCAATCATGTGAACACCTCCGCCTTCGTGGTCTGGCAGAAGGTTATTGCGGACATTCGGAGCAGGCTCCTTTGCTATAATGATCTTGTTATCGATCAAAGTCTGGATCTTATCTTTCAGAGAGCGGCATTCATCAATGGTATGTCCTTTCATGCTGGAATGGTATGCACAGGATTTATTTGGATTGACCCACTGAGAAGGGTTTTCAGGGGTTATGGCAGGGATAGGGGTGACATAACCAGTAGCTTTGAGCCTTTCGTACAGCTGGTCAATTGGTTCAGCAATTGTGGTATACTGTTTGGGAGGCCTGCGGTCAAAATTTGGTCGAGGTTTAGGGAAGTTTTGACGTGTGGGAGGTGATTGATAGTGGGATGGTTGAGCTTTGTAGGCTTGGTAGACATGTGCAGGTTGGGAATATCTTGGTGAGGTAGGTTGATATGTGGGAGGTGGAGATGATTGATAAGTGGGTGGTGGAGTTTGGTAAGAGGGTGAGGGCGCTTGGTAGTTCGGAGTAGGTTGATATGTGAGTGGAAGCATTGGATAGGTTTGGTATTTGATACGGGATTTGGTCCTCTGTGCAACCATTACAGCACCTACGTCCCTTTTCTTGGACGTACCACCAGACTGTAAGGCCTTATTGGTAGCTTGCAGGGCTTCAAAATTCGTAACCATACCGCTTTTGATGCCTTCTTCGATTCTTTCTCCCAGCTTGATAATGTCAGAAAATTTGTGGCCTTTGATCATCATCAGCCTCTCATAATACTGTGGGTCTTGGGCCCGAACGAAGAATTTGTTCATTTGCTCTTTTTCCAAAGCAGGCCTAACCTTAGCAGCTTCTGACCTCCATCGAGTAGCATACTCATGGAATATTTCTGTGGGTTTCTTCTTCAAATTTTGAATATAGCACACATCTGGTGCATTCTCTGTGTTGAACCTAAATCTGTCCATAAAATCGGACGCCATGCTTACCCAATTTGACCACTTCTTCAGATCTTGGCTAATGTACCAAGATAAGGCATCTCCCTTCAAGCTCCTCATAAAAAGCTTCATGCGGATTTTCTCGTCTCTCCCTACTCCGACCAGCTTGTCGCAGTATGTTCTCAAATGAATTCTCGGATCCCCCGTACCATCAAACATCTCGAACTTAGGAGGTTTGTACCCCTCGGGCAGTTCGATATCGGGTTGTATGCAAAGATCTTCATAGTTCAACACTTATCCCTTTACTTCCTTCGACGCCCTGAATTCGGCTAGTCAGCTTCGTAAGCTCTTCAGCCAGGTTTCTGATGAGCAAGTCCTTATCATCGGACTCGGGTGTGCTTGAAATGGGCTGGGTGGAGTGCGGTACGGTCTCTATGTAGGTGGGGGTATTATGTTGGCAGTGGTCATTTGTGGAGTTCTGAAGATTTGGGATGAGCAGCGGGGTGTTATTTGAGGTATGGCAGATATTGCAGTGGTGGTGAGGAATGGGATGGTTTTGTTGCTTTAAGATATTTTGTGGAGGTACAGGATTCTGAGTATTTGGGAAAGCAACCTCTGGAGTAGTGAGGGAAAATGACAGATTTGCCAGATTTCGGACTTGATCAAGTTCTTCCTGAAACTTCAACGGTTTTTGTTCTAGTTGGGATGCATTTTCCTTGGGGACCAGAGTACCGTGACCATGGGTGACCTCTACCCGTTCAGTTGAGTTCTCCTTTCTGGCGTTGTTCAAATCTTCCATTTTCCCTTTGTTCTTGTGCTTGACAGGACTGAGAGGAGGAGTAGGTGGAGGGCCCCTGGATCTCGTAAAATATGATGATGTTGCCAGAGTTCACGAACTAACCTTTGAGGAGGGGAATAAACAAAAGTAAAATCAAATGGGTAACAAGTCAGTGAGGATTATAAAAAAAATGTTGCAGTATTTAAATACATAGTGCGGAAAAATAAAGCGTATCCTAATTTGGGGAACCTCTTTGTGCCCGAGGTAGGCCTAGCGACAAGTTGATTTGGAGAACTTAGAATGCTAAATGCCTCATTTTATCGATAAAAGTAGACGAATCCTAAAACGACACTAAATAACAGGAAATAAAAATGTCACTAGTGGCCATAGGCCTTATTACATTTTATAAAGCAGAAATGAAAACTCCAATTTATTTGGTCCCAGAAGGACCTTCCCCAGACTCGGCATCTTTGGCTCCATCGAACAGCTTCACCAGCTCACGAAGTCCCAGCAACAGGTAGGCTCTGTCTAGGTGCCCGCCCTCGTTTCCTTCAGTATTCTGGCAATCCATGATCCTTTTAAGAAATTTCCTTTCCAGCTCAACTAATCCCCGCTCCAAGTATCCTAGTCGCTTGTTGGCATTGACGTCCATGTCCTTCCATTCCTCAATTAGCTTTTGATTGGCTTCTTGTATCTCACGGTGCTCACTTTCGCATTCCCAGATTCTCTTGCGTAGCTGATTGTATTTAACCTGTGCCTCGGCCTTTTCATCTATGGTCCTGTGACCTCGAACGAACCCAGGCTGACCCAGACCATTATGATTATCCTCCAACCAGCCTGAATAGTAAGGAGTACAACCGGCGTGGTATCGATCTGGTTCGATGGTATCCCTTCCCATGACGATCTTGCAGCGCCACATATGCTGAGCTTGGCACTTGTAAGGACTATCGTCAACCTGAAAGTCAGCCCGGAAATGACTCATCTTGTTGACACTGGGTACAACCTGCTTCCTACTAGCTTGCCTCATAACTCGGAGAGGGATGTAAGGGTACGTTCCTCTCAGACCGATCAATATCAGAAAAGGTGCGTCTCGGGATCGGGAAATGAATTCTCCAGTTGGAAACCATTCGAACATCCATTGTACTTGCTCCTCGATCAGATTATCAAATAGCTCGAACCATCCTTTGGCATCCTCTGGCTGAGCAAACATATCAGGGATATAATTCATTCACTTTGGGTGATGGAAAGCGATATGATCGTCCCAGTCCCTTCGATGGATTTCCTGTCGGTACTCAACCTTTTGGAGATGTTCCACGAGCCAAAGTTGAAGTAGCAGATTACAACCCTCGAAGTGTTTGGCTCCCTGTTGTCACCTTTCTAGGGCTCGGTATATCTCTGCAATGATCATTGGTACGAGACTGAATGGTTGTCCGTCAATTCCCTCCATTAGAGTTTTGATGACCATAGCTAGCCTGGTATGGATCCTTGCTTTCTTCCTCGGAAACACTATCATCCCTAAGAAGCAGAACATAAAGACAAAGATCCTTCGGTGGATATGCCCCAATGATGTAAGGGCGAACTCATCAGGATAAGTACGGTAAGATTTGATGTGACCGTACCTTTCGTACAAATAGTCAAAGGGAATGTACGACTCTTTCAGACATGTCAAGTCCGGGTTCTTCTTTAGACCCATCATTTTGAGGAAACCTCTACCCTTGCGGTTTTCCAGCATTAACAGAATCGGAGTTTCCCATGGTATACCAGCCAGTCCTCCTATTTCCTCGAGCAGGGGTGTCATCTCAATGTCTCTGAAGTGGAACACAAACCTATCACAATCCCAGAATAGAGTGGCAGCTTCTATGATTTTGTTGTTGGGTTGGATTTCCAGGAGAGAAGGTAGATTTCCTAG
The DNA here is from genome assembly GCF_001879085.1 of Nicotiana attenuata. Lineage (NCBI taxonomy): Eukaryota > Viridiplantae > Streptophyta > Magnoliopsida > Solanales > Solanaceae > Nicotiana > Nicotiana attenuata. The sequence goes on from NW_017670813.1 coordinate 11,640, forward strand.
GTATTTCCGGACAAGAGTCTGATCACTGGAGTGAAAATCCTTCCACAAGTTTAGCAATTTTGGGTGGATGTTGGTGACCATACCGAATCTGGGGACTTCGTGCCTCATGTTTCTGCAAGACAAAAGGGTTAGGCCCTTACCCCCACCATACTCGACTATTAAATATCAAAAATTGGCGTAAAAGCATCTAGTTCTCCAAATAAATGCACAAAACGTGGTAGTGTCCGTTTGGGTTTTAGGGAAACCCAGTGGACTTTGGACAAGGCTATCTTAAAGAGTCATTATGCGGACAACATAACTGACTCGGCTAGGTTTGACCATAATTCATGCACAACTTAAATAGAAAGGGTTTCTATGGGGTTTTAGACTGGTACCCTTGAGCGGATAACTCAAGAGGGAAAGGCGCGGAACCGTCGACTACACCGTTGATCGACTGGTTTTACCGCAAATATGCCTTTGCCAGATTTAGGGCGATGATAATATCGGAAGAGCGCAACCACTCATTATAAGCATTGCTATGGTATTTTGTTTGGCACGAGTGGAATATGATGTTGAAAACATGCAGTTGTAATAATTTAAACAAGTTGTCACGTATTTGCACGTTCATAAAGCAATAATTACAATAATTTAAAATAGTAATAAAAGGAGGCAGTAAAGGAAAGCAGTAAAAGAAATAAGGGGAAGAAACAAAAAGACAAGTTAGTTTTGTAGTAGAAGAAGGAATTAAATATTTAAAGGCATTAAGCAAATAAAGACATATAAAGAAGCGTAAAGTCACAATAATAGCCTGAAATGGTAAAAGCCTAAAAGAAATCCCCAGCGGAGTCTCCATGCTGTCGCCCCCCCCTTTTTCTCGCGAAATCGGGTTTATGACATTTGGGAGGACAACTCGTTCCCTTTTGAGGAATTGGGTTTAATTGAAGAGTCGTCACCTAATGATTAAAGTGCATTAAGACACTAAAAAGGGTTTGATTTGAGTAACCAGAGATTGGGTAAGGGCTTGAAATTATCCCGAGGGGAAGGTGTTAGGCACCCCTCAGGATCCACTAGTGTGGTTCCCGGCCAGACTATTGTTGTGAACTTAAGCGCAAATAAGACATAGGCAAATAAAGACTTCAAGTAAGAGGGAATTTTCACATAATGGTTACAAATAAACAAAGTTAGAAAGAACCAAAAGAAAGCTGATTTTTCTTAAAGAAATAGTTTGAAATTTTGAGATGAAGCAAAGAAACAAAGAAACAAAGGGAAGGGGGTCCTAGGTTTATAAATAATATGGATCACCCTACACAACATCCGTTAATCACTCCTCGGTGAGGGGATACACGTGATGTTATCGCCTGGTCATCATATCCATATCTACCCTTTCCCACCCCGTTAAAGTATTAAAGCGCGGAATGGTCTCGTTCAGTTATTGCATGCTATTACCCGCCCCAATCCTATCATCCCAGAGGCATTTAGGACTACTAATCCTAAAGGGAAGGGATATTAGGCTTGTTTACAGTTTCAAAGGTAAAAACTCTAAGGCGACATACAAAAAACACGTATAGCAAGTTGGGGAAGCACATAACAAGTAAAAGGCTCAGATATACCTCCTTTGACAGAGAAGCACATAATTTAGCATGTCTTGCACATATTGTTTAGGGTCTGATTAAAACTTAAAGGTTGAGGCAGACCGATTTGTTACATAGTTCAGATAAGAAGCCCGAATCAGGCCTGCCTGCTGGTTGTAGCTAATAAAATCTGATTCAGTTTATAAAGTTTACCCCTATGGTTTGCCTAAGTGGTGGACGAGGGTCCTATAGGCATGATATCTACTGATTTGAGAAACGTTGTCAGTTATTAAAGAAAGGCAAGTTTTAGCGAGAGATCATAAGTTCTGCAACTGATGGTACGTCACTATTACTGGTTTTTGACTTATAAGTGAGTGAAGCGATTCATACTTGATTAATCGTTCCTATAGGCATGCTTTCTATGCGTTGTTGATTTTTAAACACTTTTATGGACATAGTAAAATGCAGAAAACCTATAACCATGATATCTAGGTGCTAAACCCTTTGTTTAAAGCCTATGAACATGATATCTAATTGCAGTTGATTATTTAAGACCTATAAACATGATTGCCTAATGAATAATGTATATGTAAGATTCAGAAAGACCTGTAGCATATTTTCTATATGCATATGCAGGATTCAGATTTCCAGGTAATTATAGACATGGTATCTATATAAGAGAATGCAGAATTCCTACAGACATGGTATCTATATGAGAAATGCAAAATTCCTACCGACATGGTATCTATATGAGAGAATGCAGAATTCCTGCAGACATGGTATCTATATGAGAGAATGCAGAAATTCAAAAATAACCTATAGGCAGGATATCTATATGAGAGTGCAGAAATTCAGAAAGTACCTATAGGCAGGATATCCACCCTTTGCATACATAGTTATCCCTCCCTTTTCACTAGCCATCCCCAAGAGTTTATTACAAATTATTACAGCCCAGAAAAATAAAAGAATACATCGGGAATTAAAAAGTACAACCAAGGAGAGCCTGATCCAGACTTCCTGTCTGAAATATGAAGTAAACCAACTCCAATGAGAGCATGATCCAAAGCCTTTCTCCCATTTGGATGTGTCAAAGTTCCCTAAGAGCCTCGAAAACGACTCCGGGCAATGCTCACACCCAAATGCATCACCAGATTAAGACATAGTGCAGTGCGGAAGGGCCAGCCCTCAAGTGTCCAAGTTCAGAGGGAACTCAAGGTCCCAAGGCAAGGCTCACAAGAGGGGGGCAGAACTTAGAGACTAAGAGAGAGTGCAAGTGTAGAAACAGAGTTCTGAAAGGGGGAAAGGGAAAAGGAAACATATACAAATAAATACACATAGGGGAACAGGGGAAATAGGGAAATTGAAAGAGGCAAGAGCAGGCTGTGGGCATACCCAGCAATAGGGAGTGCTAGCATACCCATAAGCCTCTTAGAACATATTTTTTAGAGGCTGGGATCCTTAAGGATCAAGTTTACTTCATGGACAATAACTTACATATTGTCATGTCTTAAACCATAGTCAAACACATAAGCGGGTAGGGAATAGGGATTCATAGCAGAAACAGGCAGAAAGAAATCAGCATGCTAATTTAAATAATGAACTCTACAGGAACGGTAAGTAGACATGGATACACAAGCTGTAAATAAACACAATTGTTGAAATTGACTGNGCACGTCTATCACTTGAAAATCAACATCAAACCAAGTAGGCCCCATCTGTAAACACAAGCTAATTTCCCCAATGGTGGACCTTTGAGAACCGTCGAAAGCTTTGATGTTGATGGCCCCGTCCTTGATCTCATGCAGCCCTTTTCCCAATGTCTTGAGTGTTACCAACGGACAAATGTTGAGACTGGACCCTCCATCAATCAGGATTCTGGTAATAAAATAATCTTCGCATTGCATGGTGATATGCAACGCCTTGTTGTGACTCAACCCTTCTGGTGGCAGCTCATCTTCGTGAAAAGTGATCTTGTGACTTTCCAATACCTGTCCTACCATATTTTCCATCTCTCCTCCGGTGATGTTGCTTGGTACATATGCCTCACTCAGCACCTTTAACAAGGCATTCTTAGTGCATCGGAATTTTGTAGCAAAGCTAGGATAGAGATTTGTGCCGGTGTTTTGTTCAGCTGGTCAATGACCGAGTATTCCTTGGCTTGTATCTTTCTCCAGAGATCTTCGGGCTCGGTTTCAGTGATGGTTGGCCGACTAGAGGCCTGCTTGCTTGACTCGGCCAAATGTTCCGGGGTATAAACCCTACCTGTTCTTGTCATACCCTGTGCCGCAACGGCTTCTCCGAACTTGGCCTTCCCTTTTCTTCTTGCCTCGGCTGTGTAGTGCCAAGGTATGTCATTTGTATGGAATGGTTTTACGGCCGACATTGCCACCGGAATTGGCGTGGCTATATTTACTGCGAACGGAGCATGCACCTTAGGCGGTAAAACTGCAACTTCGAAGGGTGTAGGTGCATTTGCTGGTGACATAAATTTGACCTCAATCGGCGCTGGCGTCTTTGCCGAAGATGGTGCTTCAAACTTAAGTGGCATGGACATGTTTACCTCGGCATCCTCAGAAGGCTGAATCTGTACTACAATCGGATTAAGGGTGACTACTGGCTTCTTTGGATCGTCACCTTCTGTGATTAAACCGATTGATCTCTTGGGGTCCCAATCATCCTCAATTTCAATCATGTGAACACCTCCGCCCTTGTGGTCTGGCAGAGGGTTATTGCGGACATTCGGAGCAGGCTCCTTTGCTACAATGATCTTGTTATCGATCAAAGTCTGGATCTTATCTTTCAGAGAGCGGCATTCATCAATGGTATGTCCTTTCATGCTGGAATGGTATGCACAGGATTTATTTGGATTGACCCACTGAGAAGGGTTTTCAGGGGTTATAGCAGGGATAGGGGTGACATAACCAGCTGCTTTGAGCCTTTTGTACAGCTGGTCAATTGGTTCAGCAATGGCGGTATACTGTTTGGGAGGCCTGCGGTCAAAATTTGGTCGAGGTTTAGGGAAGTTTTGACGTGTGGGAGGTGATTGATAGTGGGATGGTTGAGCATTGTAGGCTTGGTAGACATGTGCAGGTTGGGAATATCTTGGTGAGGTAGGTTGATATGTGGGAGGTGGAGATGATTGATAAGTGGGTGGTGGAGTTTGGTAAGAGGGTGAGGGCGCTTGGTAGTTCGGAGTAGGTTGATATGTGAGTGGAAGCATTGGATAGGTTTGGTATTTGATAGGGGATTTGGTCCTCTGTGCAACCATCTGCACCCACGTCCCATTTCTTGGACGTAGCACCAGACTGTAAAGCCTTATTGGTAGCTTGCAAGGCTTCAAAATTCGTAACCATACCGCTTTTGATGCCTTCTTCGATTCTTTCTCCCAGCTTGATAATGTCAGAAAATTTGTGGCCTTCGATCATCATCAGCCTCTCATAATACTGTGGGTCTTGGGCTAGAACGAAGAATTTGTTCATTTGCTCTTCTTCCAAAGCAGGCCTAACCTTAGCAGCTTCTGACCTCCATCGAGTAGCATACTCACGGAATGTTTCTGTGGGTTTCTTCTTCAAATTTTGAATATAGAACACATCTGGTGCATTCGCTGTGTTGAACCTGAATCTGTCCATAAAATCGGACGCCATGCTTACCCAGTTTGACCACTTCTTCGGATCTTGGCTAATGTACCAAGATAAGGCATCTCCCTTCAAGCTCCTCATAAAAAGCTTCATGCGGATTTTCTCGTCTCTCCCTACTCCGACCAGCTTGTCGCAGTATGTTCTCAAATGAACTCTCGGATCCCCCGTACCATCAAACATCTCGAACTTAGGAGGTTTGTACCCCTCGGGCAGTTCGACATCGGGTTGTATGCAAAGATCTTCGTAGTTCAACCCTTTAATCTCTTTACTTCCTTCGACGCCCTGAATTCGGCTAATCAGCTTCTTAAGCTCTTCAACCAGGTTTCTGATGAGCAAGTCCCTATCATCGGACTCGGGTTTGTTTGAAATGGGCTGGGTGGAGTGCGGCACGGTCTCCACGTAGATGGGGGTATTATGTTGGCAGTGGTTATTTGTGGAGTTCTGGAGTTCTAGGATGAGCAGTGGGGTGTTATTTGAGGTGTGGCAGGTATTGCAGTGGTGGTGAGGAATGGGGTGGTTTTGTTGCTTTGGGATATTTTGTGGAGGTACAGGATTCTGAGTATTTGGGAAAGTAATCTCTGGAGTAGTGAGGGAAAATGACAGATTTGCCAGATTTCGGACTTGATCAAGTTCTTCCTGAAACTTCAACGGTTTTTGTTCTAGTTGGGATGCATTTTCCTTGGGGACCAGAGTACCGTGACCATGGGTGACCTCTACCCGTTCAGTTGAGTTCTCCTTTCTGGCATTGTTCAAATCTTCCATTTTCCCTTTGTTCTTGTTTTTGACGGGACTAAGAGGAGGAGTGGGTGGAGGGCCCCTGGATCTCGTGGAATAAGATGATGTTGCCAGAGTGCACGAACTAACCTTTGGAGAGGGGAATAAACAAAAGTAAAAACAAAAGGGTAACAAGTCAGTGAGGATTATAAAAAAATGTTGCAATATTTAAACATATATTGCGGAAAAATAAAGCATGTCCTAATTTGGGGAACCTCTTTGTGCCCAAGGTAGGCCTAGCGACAAGTTGATTTGGAGAACTTAGAATGCTAAATGCCTCATTTTATTGATAAAAGTAGACGAATCCCAAAACGACACTAAATAACAGGAAATAAAAATGTCACTAGTGGCCATAGGCCTTATTAGATTTTATAAAGCAGAAATGAAAACTCCTATCTATTTGGTCCCAGAAGGACCTTCCCCAGACTCGGCATCTTTAGCTCCATCGAATAGCTTCACCAGCTCGCGAAGTCCCAGCAACAGGTAGGCTCTGGCTAGGTGCCCGCCCTCGTTTCCTTCAGTATTCTGGCAATCCTCGATCCTTTTAAGAAATTTCCTTTCCAGCTCAACTAAACCCCGCTCCAAGTATCCTAGTCGCTTGTTGGCATTGACGTCCATGTCTTTCCATTCTTCAATTAGCTTTTGGTTGGCTTCTTGTATTTCACGGTGCTCACTTTCGCATTCCCGATTCTCTTGCGTAGCTGGTTGTATTTGACCTGTGCTTCGGCCTTTTCATCTATGGTCCTGTGACCTCGAACAAACCCGGGTTGACCCAGATCATTGTGATTATCCTCCAGCCAGCCTGAATAGTATGGGGTACAACCAGTATGGTATCTGTCTGGCTCGATGCTATCCCTTTCTAGGATGAGTTTGCAGTGCCACATATGCTGAGCTTGGCACTTGTAAGGGCTATCATCATCCTGAAAATCGGCCTAGAAGTGACTCATCTTGTCGACCCTTGGTGTGACCTGCTTCCTACCAGCCTGTCTCATAACTCGGAGAGGGATGTAAGGGTAGGTTCCCTCAGACCGATCAGTATCAGAAATGGTGCGTCTCGGGATCGGGCGATGAATTCTTCAGTTGGGAACCATTCGAACATCCATTGTACTTGGTCTTCGTTTAGATTTTCAAATAGTTCTACCCATCCTTTGGCATCTTCTGGCTGAGCGAACATGTTGGGGATGTAATTCATTCGCTTTGGGTGATGGAAGGCTATATGATCGTCCCAGTCCCTTCGCTGGATTTCTTGTCGGTATTCACCCTTTTGGAGATGTTCCATGAGCCAGAGTTGGAGTAGCAGATTGCAGCCCTCGAAGTGTTTGGCTCCTTGTTGTCACTTTTCTAGGGCTCGGTATATCTCTGCAATGATCATTGGTGCTATGCTGAATGGTTGTCCGTCAATTCCCTCCATTAGAGTTTTGGTGACCATAGCTAGCCTGGTATGGATCCTTGCTTTCTTCCTCGGAAACACTATCATCCCTAAGAAGCAGAACATAAAGACAAAGATCTTCGGTGGATATGTCCCAATGATGTAAGGGCGAACTCATCAGGATAAGTACGGTAAGATTTGATGTGACCGTACCTTTCGTACAAATAGTCAAAGGGAATGTACGACTCTTTCAGACATGTCAAGTCCGGGTTCTTCTTTAGACCCATCATTTTGAGGAAACCTCTACCCTTGCGGTTTTCCAGCATTAACAGAATCGGAGTTTCCCATGGTATACCAGCCAGTCCTCCTATTTCCTCGAGCAGGGGTGTCATCTCAATGTCTCTGAAGTGGAACACAAACCTATCACAATCCCAGAATAGAGTGGCAGCTTCTATGATTTTGTTGTTGGGTTGGATTTCCAGGAGAGAAGGTAGATTTCCTAGGTATTTCCGGACAAGAGTCTGATCACTGGAGTGAAAATCCTTCCACAAGTTTAGCAATTTTGGGTGGATGTTGGTGACCATACCGAATCTGGGGACTTCGTGCCTCATGTTTCTGCAAGACAAAAGGGTTAGGCCCTTACCCCCACCATACTCGACTATTAAATATCAAAAATTGGCGTAAAAGCATCTAGTTCTCCAAATAAATGCACAAAACGTGGTAGTGTCCGTTTGGGTTTTAGGGAAACCCAGTGGACTTTGGACAAGGCTATCTTAAAGAGTCATTATGCGGACAACATAACTGACTCGGCTAGGTTTGACCATAATTCATGCACAACTTAAATAGAAAGGGTTTCTATGGGGTTTTAGACTGGTACCCTTGAGCGGATAACTCAAGAGGGAAAGGCGCGGAACCGTCGACTACACCGTTGATCGACTGGTTTTACCGCAAATATGCCTTTGCCAGATTTAGGGCGATGATAATATCGGAAGAGCGCAACCACTCATTATAAGCATTGCTATGGTATTTTGTTTGGCACGAGTGGAATATGATGTTGAAAACATGCAGTTGTAATAATTTAAACAAGTTGTCACGTATTTGCACGTTCATAAAGCAATAATTACAATAATTTAAAATAGTAATAAAAGGAGGCAGTAAAGGAAAGCAGTAAAAGAAATAAGGGGAAGAAACAAAAAGACAAGTTAGTTTTGTAGTAGAAGAAGGAATTAAATATTTAAAGGCATTAAGCAAATAAAGACATATAAAGAAGCGTAAAGTCACAATAATAGCCTGAAATGGTAAAAGCCTAAAAGAAATCCCCAGCGGAGTCTCCATGCTGTCGCCCCCCCCTTTTTCTCGCGAAATCGGGTTTATGACATTTGGGAGGACAACTCGTTCCCTTTTGAGGAATTGGGTTTGAATTGAAGAGTCGTCACCTAATGATTAAAGTGCATTAAGACACTAAAAAGGGTTTGATTTGAGTAACCAGAGATTGGGTAAGGGCTTGAAATTATCCCGAGGGGAAGGTGTTAGGCACCCCTCAGGATCCACTAGTGTGGTTCCCGGCCAGACTATTGTTGTGAACTTAAGCGCAAATAAGACATAGGCAAATAAAGACTTCAAGTAAGAGGGAATTTTCACATAATGGTTACAAATAAACAAAGTTAGAAAGAACCAAAAGAAAGCTGATTTTTCTTAAAGAAATAGTTTGAAATTTTGAGATGAAGCAAAGAAACAAAGAAACAAAGGGAAGGGGGTCCTAGGTTTATAAATAATATGGATCACCCCACACAACATCCGGTAATCACTCCTCAGTGAGGGGCTACACGTGATGTTATCGCTTGGTCATCATATCCATATCTACCCTTTCCAACCTCGTTAAGGTATTAGAGCGCCGAATGGTCTCGTTTACTTATTGCATGCTATTACCCGCCCCAATCCTATCTGTCCCGGAGGCATTTAGGACTACTAATCCTAAAGGGAAGGGATATTAGGCTTGTTTATAGTTTCAAAGGCAAAAACTCTAAGGCGACATAAAAAAAACACGTATAGCAAGTTGGGGAAGCACATAACAAGTAAAAGGCTCAGATATACCTCCTTTGACAGAGAAGCACATAATTTAGCATGTCTTGCACATACTGTTTAGGGTCTGATTAAAACTTAAAGGTTGAGGCAGACCGATTTGTTACATAGTTCAGATAAGAAGCCCGAATCAGGCCTGCCTGCTGGTTGTAGCTAATAAAATCTGATTCAGTTTATAAAGTTTACCCTATGGTTTGCCTAAGTGTTGGACGAGGGTCCTATAGGCATGATATCTACTGACTTCAGAAACAATGAAGTAAAGTGAATACATGAGAAAAGTTGTCAGTTATTAAAGAAAGGCAAGTTTTAGCGAGAGATCATAAGTTCTGCAACTGATGGTACGTCATTATTACTGGTTTTAGACTTATAAGCGAGTGAAGCGATTCATACTTGATTAATAGTTCCTATAGGCATGCTTTCTATGCGTTGTTGATTTTTAAACACTTCTATGGACATAGTAAAATGCAGAAAACCTATAACCATGATATCTAGGTGCTAAACCTTTGTTTAAAGCCTATGAACATGATATCTAATTGCAGTTGATTATTTAAGACCTATAAACATGATTGCCTAATGAAGAATGTATATGTAAGATTCAGAAAGACCTGTAGGCATATTTTCTATATGCATATGCAGGATTCAAATTTCCAGGTAATTATAGACATGGTATCTATATGAGAGAATGCAGAATTCCTACAGACATGGTATCTATATGAGAAATGCAGAATTCCTACAGACATGGTATCTATATGAGAGAATGCAGAATTCCTATAGACATGGTATCTATATGAGAGAATGCAGAAATTCAGAAATAACCTATGCGCAGGATATCTATATGAGAGCGCGGAAATTCAGAAAGTACCTATAGGCAAGATATCTATATGAGAGCGCAGAAATTCAGAAAGTACCTATAGGCAGGATATCTACCCTTTGCATACATAGTTATCCCTCCCTTTTCACTAGCCATCCCCAAGAGTTTATTACAAATTATTACAGCCCAGAAAAATAAAAGAATACATCGGAAATTAAAAAGTACAACCAAGGAGAGCCTGATTCAGACTTCCTGTCTGAAATATGAAGTAAACCAACTCCAATGAGATCATGATCCAAAGCCTTTCTCCCATTTGGATGTGTCAGAGTTCCCTAAGAGTCTCACATGGACTCCGGGCAGTGCTCACACCCAAATGTATCACCAGATTAAGACATAGTGCAGTGTGGAAGGGCCAGCCCTCAAGTGTCCAAGTTCAGAGGGAACTCAAGGTCCCAAGGCAAGGCTCACAAGAGGGGGGCAGAACTTAGGGACTAAGAGAGAGTGCAAGTGCAGAAATAGAGTGCTGAAAGGGGGAAAGGGAAAAGGAAACATATACAAATAAATACACATAGGGGAACAGGGGAAATAGGGAAATTGAAAGAGGCAAGAGCAGGCTGTGGGCATACCCAGCAATAGGGAGTGCTAGCATACCCATAAGCCTCTTAGAACATATTTTTTAGAGGCTGGGATCCTTAAGGATCAAGTTTACTTCATGGACAATAACTTACATATTGTCATGTCTTAAACCATAGTCAAACACATAAGCGGGTAGGGAATAGGGATTCATAGCAGAAACAGGCAGAAAGAAATCAGCATGCTAATTTAAATAATGAACTCTACAGGAACGGTAAGTAGACATGGATACACAAGCTGTAAATAAACACATTGTTGTAATGCTGAAGCTTAAATCAGGACATACCAGTTTCAAAGAAACAAATAGAGAAAAGCAGTAGGTCTTGTAAACAGGCCACAGTGCAGACAAGAAGAGAGAATACTATTGTGTGTGAGTATGAGTTCAGAAGGATTGTCTCTTGTGTTTGTGAAAGAGTCGTGCCTTTATAGTGTGAAAATCAGGCAGAAATAAGGCAAGAAATCAGTTAAGGAACTGAATATCAATTAAGAATCAATCACACAAGACTTCCTTTAATTAAGGAATTCAGAAACGGGTAAAAACTATTTGAGGAAAGAAACTAAATAAGCACTTTGTGCAAAGTATGCAATTAGGGGTAAATACATAGAAGTTTTATTTAAGTACAGAATTTTGAAATACACGGTTGTACAATTAAGGTAAGAAAATCAATTAGTAGCCAGTAAATCAGAGGTCAGAGATTTTGTATGAATGAACCAAGTCAGAAAAGCTGAGAAAGGTTTTTAACTTAAGTCGAGTCACAGGGAAAATCAGCAAACAAGGAAAGAAAATCAATCAGACCTATTCAGAAGGGAGTCTGAACTAATCACAAATTCGAAAGCCATTTTAAAGGGAAGTTCATCACATATAAAGAGCATACAAACATGTTGAGTTGAAAGAAGATGTCGTGTCATTGTAAAATCATTAGAAAAATCCAGTGTAAAAGAGTTTAGAAGAGTTTAGCAAAAGTCAGAGTTGTATGAAAGACAAGGATGTCCCAACTCAGTTCAGAGACTCGAAATTGGTCTGAAAGAGTTGGGGGTTTTGAAATAAAACCCTAGTTCAGGCGAATCACATAGCCAAACTTGGAAGAACCCCCAAATTCTAGGGTTTCCACCATTAATCGAGTGCAAAGATGAGAGGGCAAGTAATTAAATCGAAACAGGTTCAGAGGTCTCAGAAAATAACTGAAACTTCTAACATGTTTCTTTCAGCAACAGAAACTCATGAGAAACATGATAGAAAAGTAACATGCAGAACACAGTAGAAGAGCCCAAAGAAAACAGAGTAGAAGAAACTAATTCGAAACATAATGGGTAAATTGATAAGAACAGTAGGAGAAGCACATTAAGACGTTTTTTAGAAGAAGCTTAACCAGAACTCAGTAGGTGGAACTTAATAAGAAACACTTAAAAACATAGTAAAGGAAGATACAGTAGGAGAAACACACAAGAACACAGTAGAGGAAAATACATTAGAAAAAGCATGCAAGAATACATTATAAGAAAATACAGTTGAAGGAGCATACAAGAACATGGTAGAAGAAAATAAAAGAACACAATAGAGGCAAATACACACAAAAAGAAAGTCATAGAAACATTTAAATACTTTCAGAAAAACCCTAGATTGGAAAAGAAATGGTTTTGAAAGTAGTTTTTGAAAGAAAAGCCAGGAAAATCGTTTAAAATCTTAAGGAAAGCATGAATACGGAACGGATCTAAAGAGATCGGAAAAACCTCAAAACTAGGATTTTCAGAGGAACCCAAACGACGAGAAAGGCTTGGATCTAAGCAAAAGGAGTTGAGACCAGGCTTCGAAATAGACATAGCTTGCCAGAACGGGGCCAGAAATGGCAGTGGAACTCGAATCGACAGTGGTCTGGACATAACCCTTCATGGTCGAGTCATGGAGCTTCAGTTAACCAAACGTGAGGAGCCATAGGTGGCTTGGTGGGTGGTGAAACCACCATAGATCTAGGTTGGAGGGTGACCGGAGAAGATGAACAGAATTCATCGGAGAGGAAGGGATGGGGAAGGTTCTAGAGAGAACCAGAGGTTAGAGAGATAGAGACGAGTGAGGGAAAAATGAGGGGTATTGGGGGGTCGTTTGGTTTAATTTAGGTAGGTTAAACGGGGACCGTTGATCTGAATGATCAACGGTCCAGATTGGATGGGGTAGGTGGGTCGGGTAGGATAGTTGGGGCCTGGGTATTGGATTGGTCCAATTTGGGTTGGGGATTGGATTTAATTAGGCCAGATTTGAAAGCCAAATGTGGCTATAAGTTAAATAGCCTCTTTTCCCTCTTAATTTATAAAAAAATAATAAACAAATTTCTGGAAACAAATTAAAAGTACTAAAATGACTTATAATATATAATTATCAATTTAAAAATATAAAATCCAATTATATAAATATGAGACGGATTTAAACTTAAAAATGGCTAATATTGCAATTATGCAATTTTATCCTTAAAAATACCAAATAATTTATAAAAAATGTGTAAAAAAATATTTTAGCCATATTTTGGTACAAACATAAGAATCCAATAAATGAATCACCAAAAATGATAATTTTAGGGACCATCATTGGGTTTTTCTTGATAAAATAGGGTAGTAAATTGATTTAAAAATCTTTGAAAAATTAAGGAAAAATAATAGGACCTTGAGATGTTCTTATATATGCCTATATAGGCTATTTTGAGGGTATTTTGCATATTTAAAATATAGGGAAAAATTGGGTATCAACAAGGTTTTGTTATTCTAGGTTTGAACCTGGGGATGTGTTCTCGACATGCTTACCCAAGCGGACAACTTGAGCCGAGGTGGGAGCGACGTACTGGGAGCACGAAAGTCTACCCGGCCTAGTGGCTGATTCATCCTCGTTCTATTTGGTACGACCTCTAACAGAAAAGTGGGCCACGCGAACGTGTGCACCATATTTTAGAAGACTCAAAAGGGAGGCGCAATAAGACAGTTTAATACAGTTCAGATAATATCAAAGCGGTAAATGAGCGACAATTAGCACATTAGGCCCACAAACACAGTAATATCAACAAACAATAAAGCCAAGTATAGATCACCTTAACAAGCTCGAATTCTAAACCCTAAACCAGAGATTCTAGGTTCTAGATCCCCAGCAGAGTCGCCAGAGCTGTCACACCTCCTTTTTCCCGAGGGAGGATACGGATATGGGATAGGGAGTTTTTCCAATTAAAGTGACAATATTCGAAATGGGGTTATTTATTTAATTTCAGAGTCACCACTTGGAATAATTTATGGTGTCCCAAGTCACCGGTTTATTTAAAATCCCAAATCGAGGAAGTTTGACTCTGTTTTAAAGTCCGCAAAACCAGAAGACTGGGTAAGGAATTTTGTTAACCCGGAAGAAGGTGTTAGGCATTTCCGGGTTCCGTGATTTTAGCACGGTCGCTCAACAATTTATACTTGGCTTATTTTATCTAATTACTCATTTTAGGACCTATGTTTATTTTACCTTTTACCGCTACTAATCACTTGATAACTTGTATTTAAAGAATTATCTTAATACGAGTTACGCGTACGTATACTTGTTTTAGTTTGGTGCGTCAAGAATCACGTCATGCGTACGTGTACAAAATTCACAACACTTAGTTTATCTAAGAAAAAAGTTTGGTCAAAGTCACGCGAACGCGTACTTTGAATTTATTTGAAAAAAACAATCGCAATCACGTCATGCGAACATGTACGCAATCATGATAGTAGTTCAAAAACCGCGCCTAAAAGCATTTCTTTGTGTATTTGATTAAGGCATTTTATTTACTAAGAATGTTTGACCTTGGTCATGCGAACGTGTAAATAATTAGTCACGCTTTATTAATTTAAGATTGTTCGTCCGAAGTTGCACGAACGCATACCTCGATTTAATTTTGGAAATCGTAATCATGTCACGCGAACGTGTACACAATCATAATAATAATTTAAGCCATGCCTAAAGCGCTCTAACGGTGTTCATTATTCTTCCTAAACTTTGAGATTATTGTAAGGTCATAATTTATGGAAATTATTGTGGATAAAATAAAACTTTAAGGAGGTGAGAGCTATTTCAAGAATCTTATACTAGTTCTTGTAACATAATAATTAATATATTCACTGTACCACTACTCATTTCATCAAAGTTCAAAGAAAATGTTAACTATGCATCACCGACAAGATTTTTGACATTTAAAGCATTCCCTAAGCAAATATACATAGTATTCGAAACCTCAAATCCAAAGTCGCCGAAATTTCAAACAAAAAGAAATAAACCAGCACATACAAGATTATTAATGTGGCCACAATATATTCAAGCATGATCTCAAGATAATACAAAATAAATTGTAAAAATACAGATCTAAATTTAAGAGTTCAAGAAATGGACCTTAGCTAAATGAGAACGATTTCTAATGCTCGAACAGACCACGGACAAAAGCTCAGCCGAAAATCTCCAACCTCGGAACGGACAGCCTCGCTACCAAATCTAAGCAACTAAGACCTTATGCTCACTGAAAATTCCCTCAATTATTTCTATTGGCCCTCCCCTCCCGTCTTCCGATGGTGCCACTGTAGGGTCTTAGAGATTAAGGTTTTTTGGATGAATTTGTTTTGCAGGGAGTCGAGATTTTTTGGTCACTGCCGTTCTTCACTTGGAGATTAGGAATTAGAATCTAGCTTTTTGGGAATTTGGGGGGATCTGCCATTCTTCACTTTTGGAATTTAGGAATTGAAAGATTGTCTTCACTCTTTTCTTTTTCTTTTTAAATGGTGTTGCCGTGTTTTTTGCTTGAGGGTCTTGGGATTTTTAAGTCTTAGCCTTCTCTAAGAATTAGGGCAAACCTGAGCCCAATAGCCAATAACCCATCAGATTTCCTCCTCCCCAAACATATATGTGTGTATATATATATATATATATATATATATATATATATATACACACACATATATGTTTGGGGAGGAGGAAATCTGATGGGTTATTGGCTATTGGGCTCAGGTTTGCCCAATTTAAGCCATGACTTGGACATTTGGACAAAGCAAGACTTTAGGAGAAATAGTCCAAATTAAAACTTCTTTCGTTTTTTGTGATTTTAATTTTTTCTTTTATTGATTAAATAAAAATACTACTCCTAAACTTGAATAGCAAGATAAAATACTAATCAGTCAAAATTTACTTAACAAACTAATATATTTTTTGGAAAACCTTTTCTTTATTTGTAAATGAAGATAAAGCTTATATTAAAATGTGACTTTTTTTCTAAATTATTTTCTATTTTCTTTAAGTAAAATATATAAAAGGAGATAAGAGCTAAAATATGTAGATTAAACTTAAAATATATTTACATACTAAAAGGTGATAAAAAAACTCAAATATAGTCAAAAATTAGATGTTCACAGATAGTGGCTGCTTGAAGCAATCTAAGAAGGGAATATTGATAAGTCAGCAAAAGTACATAAAGGAGCTACTGAAAAGGTTTGATATGGAAGCCTCAAAGGTTATCGACACGCCTATTGCAACAACTACTCGTCTAGACATGGATGAACCTGGTTCCCCTGTAAACCAGACCATGTATAGAGGAATCATAGGGCCACTATTGTATCTCACTGCAAGTAGACCCGACATTGTTTTTAGTGTGGGTCTCTGTGCAAGGTTTCAATCCAATCCAAAGGAATCTCATATAAAGGCTTCCAAGAGAATATAGAGATATCTCAAGGGAACACAGGACCTGGTTAATCTCATGGGGTACTGATTGGCTCCAACCCTATACCACTATAAAATGGCAAAGAGTGGTCGGTGCAGCTTTTACCCGAAAGGTCGGGATCGATATCCACAAGGAGCTAATATTGGTCGGGAGTTGGGTTTCTATCCAATCTAGCTATGTGTGTTGCTCTTAATTGCACTTCTAACCATGTTTGGACTTGCTTCTATTCTACTTTTAATGCTACTGATTGCTTAAAGTAATCTAAGTATAATGTTTTTGTAGGGTTTTTCTTAATTGATAAAAAGCACTAGGGAAGTGACTTACACCTAGGCGAGCATCTAATAGGGTCTAGAATTTAGGACAGACTTGTTATATTTGGGATCATGATATAACCTTTGCACATAATTACTCACTCTATACCTCTCGGTAGTTTGAGCGACTTTTCCCTAATTGGCTTTCTCAAGCCCAATTGGGTGTTCAAACAATGCAAGTAAAATTGGCTCAAGTTGGGTATTACTATCTCTAGGTTTAACCCTTTAATTGGGGCTATCAATCTCTTGAATGCACCCCAATTCCTTGTTAGCCTAAATTTCCTAGACTTAGTCTCTCTTTCTCAAGAAGAGTCTAAGTCATAAAGGCACAAATCAGTGATTGCAACCACCAATTCAAATTTTAAAGCATGAATCAAGCTAAATATCATTAACCCATAAATAATTAAGCCCTAAAATTGAAAACCCATTAAATGCCCACACTAGGGTTGGGTCACAACACTAGCTAATGGGTTTAGCTACTCATAATCAAGGTAGAAATCAAAGATGGAGATAAAATATAAGCCATAAAAGTTGATTACAAGAATAAAATCTAAGATTAATAGCTAAAGCTGCTCTAAAATTACTCTAAGTAGTAAAATACGGCTTTTCATGAGCTCCTCAGACAAAAGATGCCCTAAAAATGTGAAAAGAACTATTTATACACAACTAAAATTATTGGACAAAAATACCCCTACGGAGGTTCCGCTGTCAGCGAAATAATGAGCGCCTCAGCGTAAGGACTTCCGCGGCCGCGCAAAACAAGCGCGGACCGCGTTTCTTCACTTCTGTGCTTAGTTTGGACTTTGATTTCGCGGACAGCGTAAAAGTTATCGCCTTAGTCTTAGCCTCAACCGCGGCTGTGCAATTTGGACGCGAACCGCGCTCCTCAGTTAGGCTCACTTTTGTAGGGTCTCTGAACCTTGATCGCCGCTCTCAGCGGAAATACCACCGAGCTCGCGTCAGGTATTCTGCGGCCGCACTTTTTCATCGCGGTCAGCGGTCTCTGTTGCACCACAAAATACCTTCTTTGAACCTCAATTCCGCGGACCGCGTAATTACGTTCACTTCAGCGGTGGATCTTCCGCGGCCGCTCTTTTCCTTCGCGGTCAGCACTTTTATCTCAGCTTTGAACTTGTGCAATTTTAACTCCACCATGAGTTGAGTCATTTTGACCAAACCCTGCAGACAAGCACAATAAGTCAGTTTTCGGGATTACTTTTACATATTTTTTATCCAAAACCTAAGCAAAAGAGAGCACAAGATAAGCTAAAATTCATAATTATCAGGTACAAGGAAGCAAAATTTTGTGGCACTTTCAACTGCAGAAGCTGAATATGTAGCAGCTGCCTCTTGCTGTGCTCAACTTTTGTGGATCAAGCAACAATTGGAAGATTTCGGAGTATTCTCAGACAGTGTACCTCTCTTATGTGATAATACTAGTGCACTCAACATGGAAAAAAATCCAGTTCAACATAAGAGGACAAAGCACATTGATGTACGTCACCATTTCCTCAGAGACAATGTTGAGAAAGGGCTTATATGCATGAAATTCGGCAGCACTGAAGACCAAATTGTAGATATATTTACCAAGGACCTGAGCAGAAAACACTTAGAGCAAAATCGTCTGGCATTAGGGTTGTTAAAACCAAATTGAGAACCTGGTCCCTCAATGATTGGATATGAAAGAAAAGTTCGGGTAAACTTTGCTAAAAGGTGTTTTCTGGTAAAGTCTAACTCATCTCTATGCCATTACAGTTAGACACGCTCAATGATTACAAAGCAAATAAGCATTTAATGTTGAACACCGGTAAAAAGGGCAAAGCTTGCAGACAGGGGATCAGTCAGGGAACCTGGTTCTCCTTACATAGGTTAGTAGTTTCTATGTCCTCTCATGCACAATTCTGAACAATCAAAACAAAGTGCCACATCATCAGCATGTCAACATTTAGTTTGCATCTTTTAAACCCAAACACCTCACCAGCCATAAGATTGACCCATCTCCCTAAGACCTGCCACCCTTTTTCTACCCAACCCCCCTGTCATCATAAATACATCCATCTCTGTCATCACACTTCACACATCAACACTTCCAAACTTGTTCCCTGTTCACTCTCTCTTCGGGTCACCAAATCTTCTCCTTCGCTCACCATGGCTGAAGATCAATTGATCTCTAGTATTATCGATCCCTCACCAGTCAAAACACCAGCACCAGTCTCTCCTCCTCACACTACTGATGACCAAAGCCCTAGAACACAGTCATCCCACCCTTCATCTCCTCTCCTACCCATTCAAGTTCCTGCTCTCTCAAGAGTTATCCAACATCAACTCTGGCAGGAGGTGTTGCCCAGAGCTCATCTCTCACCTTGCCAGAAAAGAGGGATGTCACGCATAGTGATGAGAATGAAGGAAATCAAAAAATCTCAAGTTCTCCTACAGATGAAAAGTTAAAAGAAGACCAAGTTGAGGGAAATAAGTTCATTGACTCAACAGAGACTTCTCCTGAACCTCAATCCACCGGAGCCTCCCTGGCTTCTCTTGAGCCTCTCATGAATCTGCAAGAAAAGGAAGCAATTGAAAATATGTTGTCCATATCAAATAAAGGGGTTTTTGTCAGAGGAAGTGAGGATGTCCTTAAGACTCAAGGGGAAACATCTGAACCTGTTGAGGGGGATAGTGAGCGTTATCCTTCAATGCAACAAGGTACAACTTGGGAACCTGTTGAAGGACCTGATCCACCTTCCGTTTAGGAACCCCAGGTCAGTACTGACCTTGCTCCCTCTCCTCATTTAGACGTTGAGCCTCTGAATGTAATAATGCCTGAGACAGGTCATGCATCTGCCAATCAAAAAGAGAATAGTGAAGAAGATTCTGATGACTTACCAATCGCAAGTCTGCCTAGGTGAAGAGTAGCTGTTGGCGAAAAGCCCACTTCTAAGCGACCCACAACGAGGTTGCAAAAGAAGAAGGCTCTTGAGTCTGCTCTTAAGCAGTCAGACTAAATCAAGGAGGAAACAATTAGTGAAAGATGACAAAGTTGTAAATGAGGAGTTAGTTCCGGTTGTGAGTGTGAATGAAGAAGAAGAGGTGGAACCTAGTACGTTAACTAGGAAGTTGTCACAAAGCATGGTCTTCTCAAACCAAAAAGGAGATCTTTTGTGTCTTTGAAACATCGGACTAGGCTTACTGATGTTGCTGCTACTAAGACTATGGAGAAAGACTCAGTTGCAAAGTCTACGAAGTCTGATAACAAGAAGAAGGGTGTTCGCAAGACTACTAAGAGAAAGGTTGATACTACTAGTGAACCCGGTTCCTCAAAGAAGGCCAAGGTTGATGATCACGAAAGTTCTTGGAAAGAAAGATTGCAAAGTCAAAAGGTACTATGGGGGCGTACATTCGCCTCTGATGCCGTGGAGGAGGCTGGTATGAGACAACTGGTTGAAAACTGTGATTTCCAACAATGGACATATTTGTTCACAGGTGATGCTGCTAGGGTATATGAGGAAGAAGTTCAAAGCTTTTATGCCGACTTGTACAAGGTTGAGGATGGTCACGTCTGTGCCTTGGTAAATGGCGTTGATATGGTATTAGACGTTGCTTTGCTGGGATCTATTCTTGGTGTGCCCACTGAAGGGTTATCTAGTGTTCAAGGAGTGTGTACTCAGAACTTCAGAAATGCAATCTTGAAGGACGGAGTGGTTCAGCAGGGGGAACGAATTCAAAAGAAGGCCCTCCTTCCTATTTACCAATTACTATTTGAAATGGTAAACAAAGTGCCGCCGCCTCGAGCTGAGCGACGATCCATCACCACTCGTGCAGACCTGTTCCTCATGGAAGTACTGAATGACTTTACTACCATCAATTTGCCCGGGATCATGATAGAGCACATGAACAAAGTGGCTGAGTCTAAAGATGCTAATCATGGGGTGCCATATGGGTTCCTTCTTACCAAGATCTTCGAACACTTCAAGGTTCCTCTCGGATCAGTTAAATTGGGTGGCAAGAAGCAACTTTCTCAAAAAGCACTCTTGAAGAATGTGAGTGTATAGAAAAATTTGGAGGGGTTGCAAGCATTTCAACTATTTCGCAGTTGATCAATGCTCAAAACAGTGCTACTACTGAGATAAGGCAGTTGAAAGAAAGGAATGCTATCCTTGAGACTCAGTCACTCAGATAAGTCCGCTGCAAGAGGCACCTGGTTCCAGTCATTGAGACTCAGTCACTCAGATAAGTCCGCTGCAAGAGGCACCTGGTTCCAGTCATTCTCAGAACGAATAGCTTGCTAGCTTGACTAAGGAGAACACTGATCTTAGGAAACAAGTGGAGGACCTGAAATAAAGACTGCTCGATGAGCAAATGTCAGCAAATGCTCGTATGGATCTAGTCCTCCAAACAATCTCCTCTGCTTCCAAACCTTCTCCTCCCAATGCCTCTTAGATTTTGTCCCCTCAGTGTCCAGTCTCTCCATGTCAGAACAGTGTTGCGGTCAACCTTCCAGGGAATACTTTTCACCTACCTTGCTTGCATCATTGTAAGTGATGTCACACATGTATATATGCATGCACGGGAGGTAAAACAAATTACTTGAACATTTGACAAGCTCATTCAACGTGACTATCCAGTAAGCAAGTTTCAAGTGCTTCAAGAACAAATAACAAAACAACTACGGACCAGTTCCCACATAGAGTTATTGTATGTCCTTAGTTGAGTTATAACTTTGTAATAGTTCTTTAATTGTAATTCCTATCTAGCCTGTTTAGAATCTATAGGAACCCATTTGTAAACCTTAAACCAATGTGTTTGAGTCTTGGCTAGAGTTAGTCATGTTGTAAAGTCTTTGTAATAGAGTTATTACAAAGAGGCTTGTAATAGAGTATTCAAGTTAGTGAGGGATTAAAAGGTTAATTCCTAGGTTGCATAGGTTGTAATCTAAAAGTTGCTCTGTAGTGAAGTTGAAATCCTACAAGGGTAGCTCGTGGTTTTTAATCCCGTTGAGCTGGAATTTTTCCACGTAAAATTCCTCTTGCCATTTAATTACTGTTGTGTGTGTGTACTGTTGGAACTGATAGAGAACTTGGTTCTCTATAGAGTTTGGTGGACCCTTATATTCTATCACTATGTGATAGGTCCACTGACAAAACAAGAAAATTCCCTCACAATTAGTGACATCAGATCTAACAATAAGTGGAACCTCAATGACACTACTTTCAATATCCAACCGGAGATCCATCGAAAAATCATCTCTACATTCATTCCCACTGATTGTAACAAGGACACCTTAATATGGGACATCAGTGAAGATGGCATCTTCACGACAAAATCTTGCTATGATCTTTTAAATAATAACATGCCCTCTCTAATAGATCTTAATTGGTTATGGAACTTGCATTGTCCAAATAATATAAAATACTTTTTATGGCTATGTTTCCATAATAGACTACCCTGTAGAAGCTACCTAGCTCACATAGGCATGAATATCAATGAGCAATGCACAATCTGTCGAAAGAAACCGAAGACAATTAGCTACATCTTTCTTTTTTGTCCGATATCTCAAACCCTATGGAGTCAATTAGGCATCAACACAAGCTATTTCCGACCAAATAAGAACAATTGGCTTCTTTATCTCCAAGGAAAAAATCCCCCCTAGCTAACAAACACCTCTCTTGGAATAACCTATTTCCCTTTATTATATGGAACATTTGGTTAACTAGGAATAATAAAAATCTAAACAACAACTCTAACAAAGTTTTCCTAAAATGGATCATGAGCCTGGCCATTGAATATAAGTTGCTAACCGAACATGAATCCAACTGGGATAAAAAAAATGATTTAAAGTTCTAATGGATCCCCGCTCTTCCTGGTTGGTACAAGCTAAATATAGATGGAGCCTTCAATAGGAATAACGCAACTGGTAGCTTAGGAGGTAGTTTAAGAAATCAAAATGGAGATTGGACCTTAGGGTTCACTTAAAAAATATACTCAAGATCCCCAATCCACTGAGAACTCATGACCCTCTACAAAAGACTTTGTATTGCTAAGGAAAGGAATCTATTTTCGTTGGAGATAGATACTGACGCTACACAAGTAATTAAATTCATCAAAGAAGGATGCAAAACTTATGACTCTATTATTTACTCATGCAGGTAGATTCTTTCGCAAATGGACACAGTGGTGATGCATCATAATTTCAGACAAGAAAATAAAGTAGCCCACATCCTGGCAAAGCATGCAGGAACCCTATCAACCTTTAATAATATCGAACTTTTGTTTTTGTCTCCGCCCTTTGTTATGACCAGGATGCTGGCAGACAAAGGTGGACATGTTTATGTAAAGACTATCTCTGTAACTACTTGTAGTCAACTAGCAAACATTGAAAATCAGCATGCCATGCATGGATTATCAACTACTAATGATCCTCGGGATCAGACCTATTGTAATCCGTAGTACTGTTTTTATGAAATAAATATATAGTTAATATAAAAAAGAATTTAAGTGCAATGGACTCAAAGATACAATAATATTTAATCAAAAAACAAACAAATAATTTTATTTTTATTCAATTTTGAGCATTAAGACCTCCTCAGGAAAAAAACTAATGAATTAACTAGTTATGCACGCGCATTGCACAAGCAATAAAAACCTCATCATTGAATTTTTTTTTAATTTAAATTCGTTTACATTGATCATTGATGTGTAAAAAGTTACAATTTAAGTTTGGCATTTTAAACTTTGTACATGATTATTGAAGAGACTTCTAAGTTAGTTCTAAACAAGATTCTAATTTACAATGGATTTAGGGAGGGTCATAACTGATGTGGGAAGGCTTGATTTTTTGATCCTGAAGGAAGGTAGGTTCCAGTTGTCCATGTTAACTAGGCCTTTGACTTGGTTAAAGATCCATCAAAAGAGTTGAAGACATGGATTGTATCAAGACTGTGACTCAAATTTGCCAACTTATCAGCTGGTCTATTGGCTTCTCTGAAGCAGTGGTTGATTTTGAATCCATGCTCTTCAACTAGCTTCTGAATTTCACTAATGATGTTGGTGATCTTTCAAGGTACCTTCTATTCCCTTTTAATGCACTTGGAGATGAGAAATGAGTCAATTTCCCCCATGGATATCTCAAAACCATTATATGCACACCATTTTAAGCCAAATAACATAGCTGCAGCTTCAACCATATTGCTAGTACCAGGCCCCATGGGAATTGAGTAGGAAAAAATGATAATTTCCTGGTTATTTCTTATGAGTCCTCCTCCTCCATAGATTCCTTGAATGCAACTTCTATCACTGTTTAGCTTCACGTTTTAAGTATTAGGTCTGATGCACCTGACCATTATGCTAGTCTTCTGTTCTAGTATAGCTTCACTTGCTTGACAAACAGTGTGCCAAATATCCCCCTACATTAGCACTTCCAAATATGTTTTAGTAGCTGCAAAAGAGTTGATACTATATTAGTTTTGGTTCTATAGAAAGATGGTATGATGTTTTAAAATTTGTTATTGGTGCATCTTGACTTCCATAACTCCCAGCATATGATCAAAGGAAGTATTCTTGTGATGAGTCTGGCAAAAGGATTGTGAGTCTTAAAATTCCACCAACTAAGTAGTTGCATTTTAATAATCCTGCTACTGTGGACAATTCCCAGGGGTCTAGCAAAATAATTCCATATATTCTTAGCATGATCCCCTAGGCAGAAGAGATGGTCAACGTTCTCAATGCTAGGATTCTGGTTGTTGTTGTTGCAGCAGTGGCAAGTGTTATTAACTTATATCCCAAATCTAAAACTCTTTCCTCAGTAGATAATTTATTATGAATAGCTCTCCAGGTAAGGAAAAAGATCTTGAAGGTTATATCTTTATGCCGGACAAAGTTAACAAAATTATCCAGATTATTCCTCTGCCTGAAAGTGTCCCAAGCTGAGCCGACAGACAATTTTCTAGTAGTAGATGGTGTCCAAATGGCTCTGTCTCTCTTGTTTCTATCCATTTTGATATTAAGAGCCCTAATCTTATCCTTTGTTTTACCATCAAGTTGAGTATGAAGCCTATTCCAATTCCATGAGCCATTACTGATGATATCTTTGACCTTAATCTGATTGCAACTAGTCATGCCAGGTACCAGTTGGTGTAATGGACCCATGTCAGTCCAGTTATCATACCAAAAAGACACCTCGCCATTACCCATATTCCATAGTATGTTTCTCTCTACATCCTCCTTAATGTTGCACAGATGTTAGTTTGTATGAGTCCATCAAACAGTAGAGTACCTGGTCCTCTACGTTATTCTGCTGAGAATGTTAATAAAACTGTAAGTAAATGACACAAGGGATTTTTACGTGAAAAAATCCCACACAGGGGGACAAAAACCATTACCTACACCTTTAGGCTTTCAACTTCACTAACTTGTAAAATACCTATTACAAGACACTTTGTAATGACTCCATTACAAAGAACTCAACTCAACTAACTTGTGGTACTCTTACCACAAGCCACTTTGTGACTCCCTAGTTACAAAGACTTTCACTAACTTGTGATGCTCTCACCACAAGCCACTTTGTCACTCTACAGTTACAAAGGCTTTTGCTTATGACTAAACCTAGTCACAACATAAACTTAAAAGAGTTTACGGATTTTACAAGAGGATTACTAATCAACGCTTCTAGCTAAGCAATTTAGGAGATACAATAAGTACAATCACAAAGTTACAACTCAACTAAGGACAACAAAATACTGACTTTAGGAACTGGTCCGTAATAGCGTTCAACTTTGTTCTTCAAGCTCGTGAGAATTGATTTCTCTGTTTTGCAAAAGGCTTGAATGAGAAATTGAAACGTTCAAGTGATGTTTCAATATAAACTCATTGTTGGTACACCTTAATCACATCACTTGAAATGATGTGAGCACTTTAGTTGGTCAAGGAATGAGTGAGCGCTGCAAACAGTGCAGTGCGGCAGAAACAGTGCAACAGTGCAGGCAGTCACTTCATTTCCAGCTGTGTCTAATTAACTTTGTACTGCTATGAGGGAACCACAAGGGTATCAGGTCCTTGTTTGGTTTCCTAGCTCCTGAAGCTGTAGCATTTCACATTTAGCTGGAATCCGTTAAATGCAGTATAGTCCAAGTGAGTCAGGTTCCCTATCTGGTCCTTGACATTAAGTTTGTTAGATCATCAAAACATAAGGCAAAGACATTTGAGAACCTATCAATTTCCCCATTTTTGATGATGGCAAACTTAACATTGATAACGTGGATTTAGAGCAAAGAGAACCAAATTAAGTAACAGTAGAACACAAGAGTTCCCCCTGACTTTATGCCCGATCTTGTTTACCATTATCATTACCATTTTCCCCCTTTTTTCATCATTAAAAAGACACAAACAGATGAATAGCACAAAGAAGTCTAGCCAAGCTAACTCATGCCACATATGTGCATACAAATATGATGGAGAGTAGAGACATAGAAGAGAAGAAATGATATAATGAAAGAGGATAGAATTTATATTGATAAAATTTTAATATGCCTTTGCATAAAAAGCAGAAGGCAACATTGGACCGTTAAAGCAGGAGCATAGTGTTTCATCCCAACCACATAAAAAAAAAAAGAAAACAAAACATCTGCCAAAACAAAAAAAAAACTTAAAGAACATTTCCAGAAACTGGTCACTCAAGGGGTACTTAGGGGGAACTAGGAGTAGAAGGCTTGGAAGCTGCAGCAAGTGTTTGGAGAACAAGGTCTATTCGGGCATTGGCCTACTTTTGCTCATTGAGCAATTCTGCTTTCAGGGTCTCTACTTGCGCCTTGAGATCAGTATTCTCCTTTGCTAAACGAGCCACTTCATCATTTGACGCCGGAACCCCTTGGGCTTGCTGACCTTCCAGGATAGCATTCCTAGCCTTTAACCGACGAATCTCCTCAATTGCACTATTCTGAGCATTAATCAGTTGTGAGGCATTCGATTACTTCCTATTCCCCCATTCTTCTCTAGGCACTCGCATTCTTCCAATGTCGCCTGTGAGAAGGTCTGCGTCTTTGTCCCCACCTTGCCTTGCCCCAATGGCACCTCAAAGAATTTGAACACTCTTGTAAGCAGAAACCCGTAGGGAAGGCCATGATTTCCATCTTTGAAGGTGGATACCTTTTGCATGTGCTCAATTATAATAGCAGGCAGGCTTATAGGGTTAAATCTATCCAGTTGCTCCATCAAGAACAGGTCAGACTTAGAGGTTACGGACCTCCTCACAGCTCGAGGCAATAGAGCTTTGTTGACCAATTCAAAAAGCAGCTAATAGACAGGGAGTAACGCCTTCTTATGGATCTGGTCCCCCTTCTGATTTGCGTGGTCCTTTCCTACAGTATTTCTGAAATTGAACTGACAAACATCCCTTACATTGGACACACCGGCTGTAGGTACTTTAAGAATTTCACCAAGAAACTTACATCAAACACGATATCAACTCCATTTACCAACGCACAGATGTGGTCAGTCTCAACGGGGAAAAGGCTAGCATAGAAGCTTTGCACCTCATCCTCATAAGCTTTAGGGCCATCTATTTGAAATAGATGCCCCCATCGTTGAAACTCAACCATTTCAAGAATTTGGCGCATACCATCCATCTTAGAGATTGCGGGGTCAAACGTACGACCCAGCAGAACCTTTTGGTGCCTCAAGCGTTCTGAGCCAAGACTGACTTCACTCCTTATCCTCTTCACAGAACCAGGTTCCTGAATAATTTCAAACTTGCGTTTTTCGGACTTTTCACCACTTAATTTCCCTTTTCCCTTGAATTTGACTAGCACATCCTCATCAGACATCGAGAACTCACTCACAACCGCCTTCAATTTGGAGCTAGAGGTTGACCCCTTTTCTATTGAAGCAAGCTGCTTCTTTTTCTGAGACCGTCTAACTAGTGAACCAAGTTCATCTGGTGTTTCTTCTCCCACCTCTACCACAGGGATCGCCTTATCACTTACGGGTGCACTGTCTTTCACCAACTTCCTCCTTTTCTTCTTACTGCTTTTCCTACTCCTTTGAAGGGCAGAGTCGTAGGCCACCGTAGCTTGCAGCCTGGTAGTAGGTCGTTTGGGTGAATATTCAGGACTGGACACAACCCTCCGCATAACTATGAACCCATCGAGAGCTAAGTTATCTTGATCCTCCTCATCAATGGACTTCATCTCAGGGGCTTGAATGTCCAGAGACACAACATTGAATGCGGACAGAACTGTCCTGGGAGTGAGAGCCCTGACTTGGGTCCTCCGGAGAGGGATCAGGTTCCTCATGTGAAAGCCCAGTCGTCTCTGCCAGTGCAGCGTTCTCAACTGGCACTATCGCTCCCTTTTCCCCCATACCTTATATCTCATTTTCCTGAGTAATTATCTCTTGAAGAACACCGTCAGCAGATACCAAGAAGATGGATACAATTTTCTTTCTCAATTGGCACTACTGCCACCACGGAATCTGTAGTAACAATAGCGGAGTCCTCTGCACACACATGACTTTGTTCTCCACTTATTCCTTGATTAGTAGGCATCTCAGAGGATAGAAAGGACGGATCAGCACTTTTAGGGATTTCTGAAATGGAAAGAGACAGAGAAATTAGGTGAGGTGTGATTTCAGTAGGGAGAGTAGGAGTGGTTATACAAGACTCAAAAGGAACGGAGGACTCCATAGACTTTTCAGTGACAGGTACGATCGAGGCAGGGTGGTCGGAGGTTGTATCAGCCATGGAAAGATGAAGCGAAGGTGGTTTGGGAGATTTTGACGAAGGACTTATGTTTTGTGGAGAACGGAGGGGATTTATTTAAGAGTGAATAATTATGAAGAGAGAGATAGGGACCCAATCTGAAACGGCGGTTGAGCGTGGAGAAGTGCAACGTTTCAGAGGGAGATAAAATGATTTGAAGTGAAGAGACGTGATAGCAGAGTCTGAAAATTTGGATGACATGGCAGTTGTGTTTGTACCCTTTTTAAGACGTGTATTAAAAGATGCACAGAACTACTAGCCTTTGGTACAAGAACCAGGTTCTTGACCTTTTATTTGAGAGTATCAATCCTCTTTTATCATTCTTGCACTGCATCTACAGCTTCCATACTCATCATGCGTGTTTACCTGCAACGGTATTAAAGTGAGTTAGACATGGCCAGAAAACACTTTTAGCCAGTTATTTCTTGAAGGTGATTTTCAAAGCCAGATAAAGAGGAATCAGGTTCTCAATTGGGCTTTAAAACCCCAACTTCACTCTGTTTCTTTCAAATTGTTCCCTACTTAATGCCTTGGTGATTATGTCTGCAACTTGGTCTTCTGTGCTGAAGAACTTCATACATATCAGCCCTTTCTCCACATTGTCCCTCAGAAAGTGATGCCTCACATCAATATGCTTTGTCCTTTTGTGTTGAACTGGATTCTTGGCCATGTTGAGTGCACTGGTGTTATCACATAGAAGAGGCACTCTCTCAGTGAGTACCCCAAAGTCCTCCAGTTGCTGCTTAATCCATAAAAGTTGAGCACAGCAGGATGATGCGACTACATATTCTGCTTCAGCTGTTGAAAGAGCCACTGAGTTTTGCTTCCTTTTGCCCCAAGAGATAAGACATGAAACTAGGAAGTGAGCCACTCCAGAAGTGCTTTTCCTATCCACAAGATAACCTGCATAGTCTGCATCAGCATAGCCAATGAGATTAAAATTGTCACCTGAGGGATAATACTGAACCAGGTCCTGTGTTCCTTTAAGATATCTCAGTATTCTTTTGGCAGCCTTCAAATGATATTCCTTGGGATTTGATTGAAACCTTGCACATAGACCCACACTAAAGACAATATAAGGTCTGCTGGCAGTGAGATAGAGAAGAGACCCAATAATCCCTCTATACATGGTTTGATTTACAGGAGACCCAGTTTCATCCATGTCCAGTCGAGTGGCCGTAGCAATGGGAGTGTCTATCACCTTTGATGCATCCATGTCAAACCTTTTCAAGAGCTCTCTGATGTATTTTTGCTGACAAATAAATATACCCTTTGGGGACTGTTTTACTTTAAGACCCAAGAAGAAGTTCAGTTCCCCCATCATGCTCATTTCAAATTCACTTCCCGTGAGTTTTGCAAATTCTTCACACAGAGAATCAGCTATTGCCCCAAAAATGATATCATCAACATAGACCTGAACAATGAGCAGGTTCCTTCCCCATTTCTTCAAGAACAGAGTGTTGTCAATTTTCCCTCTTTTAAATCCATTTTCCAAGAGGAACTTTGACAGCCTTTCATACCAAGCTCGAGGAGCCTACTTCAGCCCGTACAATGCTTTATCCAGTTTAAAAACGTATTCAGGGTGTTCATGATATTCAAACCCTAGGGGTTGCTTCACATAGACTTCTTCCTTAAGAAGTCCATTTAAAAATGCACTTTTGACATCCATTTGGAACAAGGTGAATTTCATATGAGATGCAAAAGCGCTTAGAATTCTAATAGCTCTATGCGAAGCCACCGGAGCAAACATTTCATCATAGTCAATCCCTTCCTCCTGATTTAGCCTTGAACCACCAGCCTGGCCTTGTTCCTTGTGGTAATCCATGTTCATCGAGCTTGTTTCTGAAATATCCCACCTGGTTCCAAATAATAGGTTCGATCTGAGGTCTAGTACCAGGGTGCGCAAACATTGTTTCTTCAAACTGATGTAAACTCGTCTTGCATGGTGTAATCCAATTCTGCATCTTTTAAGGCTTCCTTAATATTCTTGGGTTCTATCTGGGAGAGAAAGCTAGAAGGCAAGTGAATTTCTGGCTCTTGACCTGGTTTGTACTCCGGAATCTAGAGGAGTAATAATATTGTCCATCGGATGAGATCTTTGGTGTCTCAGTTAGACGTCTGAGGTTTATTTTGAAGGATGTGGGTACGTTTGGCTTTCTCCTACGTTCTTCCTCTCAGTGCTAGTGGAGTTCCCTGAACTGCATCAACCACTCTTCTTCAGCTTTATGTGGTTGTAATTGAAGTGCTTGGTTCCATTGGAGATGAGGAAGTATTTCTTCACACAGCTCTTTTATTTGACTCATCATATCTGCCTTTCCGTTTGTCATGTCAATGACTTCACCGGGGACTAGTAAGGGTTCTCCATCTTGATCTTCTTCAGCACTCTTCTCACAGGATGGATAAGATCATCAAAAATAACATGAAAACACTTTCCTCAACACATTGAGTCCGCTTATTATATACCTTGTAAGCCTTTGCTTTGAGAAGAGTAGCCCAGAAATATTGCTTCATCACTCTTGGCATCGAATTTACCAGCTGATCCTTTCCATTGTTGAGAACATAGCATTTGCACCCAAATGTTCTTAGGTAAGTCAGCTTGGGTTTCCTTCCTTCAACAATTCATAGGGGGTTTTGTTCAGAAGTGATCTGATCATGCACCTGTTCACCAGTAGCAGGCAGCGTTGACAGCTTCAGCCTAGAAGTTCTTTGCAATTCCACTGTCGATTAGCATTGTTCTTGCCATCTCTTCCAGAGTTCTCCTTTCTACTACTCCATTTTGCTGAGGAGTTCTGGGAGCTGAGAAGTTGTGAGTGATGCCATTTTCATGTGCAGAACTCATCAAATTTGACATTGTCAAATTCTGTCCCATGATCTGATCTAATACATGCGACTCTTGATTCCATCTTCACCTGGATTTTTAACAAATGCCACAAACACCTCAACGGTTTCATCTTTAGTTCTGAGAAATAGAGTCCATGTGAATCTGGTAGTCATCCACTATCACAAAAATGTATCTTTTTCCTCCTCTGCTTTGCACTCTCATAGGGCCACATAGATCCATATGCAGAAGCTCTAGTGGCTTTGAGGTGCTCACATCTCTTTTAGACTTAAAGGAGGACTTCACATGTTTTCCTCTAGCACAGGCATCACAGACCTTTTACACCTTGAATTTTGACATGGGCAGACCATGGACCAGGTCCTTCTGAATTAGTTTGTTCAGAAGAGAAAAACTTGCATGGCCCAGTCTTCTGTGCCATAGTTCAGCATCATCATCAACAGCTTTCAGACAACTCAGATCACCACTTTGTAGGACTCGAAATCAGCAACATAGATGTTCTTGTATCTTTTGTCCACAAGTACCACTTCCCAGTTACCAGATCAGTGACTGCACATATTTTGGACAAGAATTCCACCTTGTTTCCTTTATCACAGATTTGAGAGACCACTCAAGAGACTGTACTAAGGCCATTGACATAGTACACATTTTCAATAGAATGAGTGAGTGACTCCCGACTTTTCCAACTCCAAGAATGTACCCCTTTTTCTATTCCCAAAGGATACACTCCTTCCTTGCAGGGCTTTTAGTGAAAGAAAGTCCATGGTGTTCCAGTCATGTGCTTTGAACACCCACTATCCATGAACTATTGTTGACCGCTTCCTTTCACCGTTTCCTGAACAAAGAGATTAGGAGTTAGTTTTAGGAACCCAAGCAAGTTTGGTCCCTTGTAGTAGGAAAGAGGATTAAACAAGAGCTCTCTTAGTCCATGCAGGTAATGTGCGTTTTTGGGAGTAGAACCTGGTCCCCTTTTTGTAGTCACTTTTTCAGCAAACACACCGGCTGTAGGTACTTTAAGAATTTTACCAAGAAACTTACATCAAACACGATATCAACTCCATTTACCAACGCACAGATGTGGTCAGTCTCAACGGGAAAAAGGCTAGCATAGAAGCTTTGCACCTCATCCTCATAAGCTTTAGGGCCATCTATTTGAAATAGATGCCCCCATCGTTGAAACTCAACCATTTCAAGAATTTGGCGCATACCATCCATCTCAGAGATTGCGGGGTCAAACGTACGACCCAGCAGAACCTTTTTGGCCTCAAGCATTCTGAGCCAAGACTGACTTCACCCTTATCCTCTTCACAGAACCAGGTTCCTGAATAATTTCAAACTTGCTTTTCCGGACTTTTCACCACTTAATTCCCTTTTCCCTTGAATTTGACTAGCACACCTCATCAGACATCGAGAACTCACTCACAACCGCCTTCAATTTGGAGCTAGAGGTTGACCCCTTTTCTATTGAAGCAAGCTGTTCTTTTTCTGAGACCGTCTAAACCGTGAACCAGTTCATCTGGTGTGTCTTCTTCCACTTTACCACAGGGATCGCCTTATCACTTACGGACAGCTGTCTTTCACCAACTTCCTCCTTTTCTTCTTACTGCTTTTCCTACTCCTTTGAAGGGCAGAGTCGTAGGCCACCTTAGCTTGCAGCCTGTAGTAGGTCGTTTGGGTGAATATTCAGGACTGGGACACAACCCTCCGCATAAATATGAACCCATCGAGAGCTAAGTTATCTTGATCCTCCTCATCAAGGACTTCATCTCAGGGGCTTGAATGTCAGAGACACAACATTGAATGCGGACAGAACTGTCCTGGGAGTGAGAGCCCTGACTTGGGTCCTCCGGAGAGGGATCAGGTTCCTCATGTGAAAGCCCAGTCGTCTCTGCCAGTGCAGCGTTCTCAACTGCACTATCGCTCCCTTTTCCCCATACCTTATATCTCATTTCCTGAGTAATTATCTCTTGAAGAACACCGTCAGCAGATACCAAGAAGATGGATACAATTTTCTTTCTCAATTGGCACTACTGCCACCACGGAATCTGTAGTAACAATAGCGGAGTCCTCTGCAACACACATGACTTTGTTCTCCACTTATTCCTTGATTAGTAGGCATCTTCAGAGGATAGAAAGGACGGATCAGCACTTTTAGGGATTTCTGAAATGGAAAGAGACAGAGAAATTAGGTGAGGTGTGATTTCAGTAGGGAGAGTAGGAGTGGTTATACAAGACTCAAAAGGAACGGAGGACTCCATAGACTTTTCAGTGACAGGTACGATCGAGGCAGGGTGGTCGGAGGTTGTATCAGCCATGGAAAGATGAAGCGAAGGTGGTTTGGGAGATTTTGACGAAGGACTTATGTTTTGTGAGAGAAGGAGGGGATTTATTAAGAGTGAATAATTATGAAGAAGAGATAGGAGCCAATCTGAAACGGCGTTGAGCGTGGAGAAGTGCAACGTTTCAGAGGGAGATAAAATGATTTGAAGTGAAGAGACGTGACAGCAGAGTCTGAAAATTTGGATGACATGGCAATTGTGTTTTGTACCCTTTTTAAGACGTGTATTAAAGGATGCGCAGAACT
Organism: Nicotiana attenuata; assembly: GCF_001879085.1. Lineage (NCBI taxonomy): Eukaryota > Viridiplantae > Streptophyta > Magnoliopsida > Solanales > Solanaceae > Nicotiana > Nicotiana attenuata. Next base: position 45,676 of record NW_017670813.1, read on the forward strand.
ACTAACCTTTGGTACAAGAACCAGGCTCTTGACCTTTTATTGAGAGTATCAATCCTCTTTTATCATTCTTGCACTGCATCTACACTTCCATACTCATCATGGTGTTTACTGCAACGTATTAAAGTGAGTTAGACATGCCAGAAAACACTTTAGCATTATTTCTTGAAGGTGATTCAAGCCAGATAAAGAGGAATCAGGTTCTCAATTAGGCTTTAAAAGCCCCAACTTCACTCTGTTTCTTTCAAATTGTCCCTACTTAATGCCTTGGTGATTATGTCTGCAACTTGGTCTTCTGTGCTGAAGAACTTCATACATATCAGCCCTTTCTCCACATTGTCCCTCAGAAAGTGATGCCTCACATCAATATGCTTTGTCCTTTTTTGTTGAACTGATTCTTGGCCATGTTGAGTGCACTGGTGTTATCACATAGAAGAGGCACTACTCTCATTGAGTACCCCAAAGTCCTCCAGTTGCTGCTTAATCCATAAAAGTTGAGCACAGCAGGATGATGCGACTACATATTCTTCTTCAGCTGTTGAAAGAGCCACTGAGTTTTGCTTCCTTTTGCCCAAGAGATAAGACATGAAACTAGGAAGTGAGCCACTCCAGAAGTGCTTTTCCTATCCACAAGATAACCTGCATAGTCTGCATCAGCATAGCCAATGAGATTAAAATTGTCACCTGAGGGATAATACTGAACCAGGTCCTGTGTTCCTTTAAGATATCTCAGTATTCTTTTGGCAGCCTTCAAATGATATCCTTGGATTTGATTGAAACCTTGCACATAGACCCACACTAAAGACAATATAGGTCTGCTAGATGAGATAGAGAAGAGACCCAATAATCCCTCTATACATGGTTTGATTTACAGAGGACCCAGTTTCATCCATTGTCCAGTCGAGTGGCCGTAGCAATGGGAGTGTCTATCACCTTTGATGCATCCATGTCAAACCTTTTCAAGAGCTCTCTGATGTTTTTTGCTGACAAAATAAATATACCCTTGGGGACTGTTTTACTTTAAGACCCAAGAAGAAGTTCAGTTCCCCCATCATTGCTCATTTCAAATTCACTTCCCGTGAGTTTTGCAAATTCTTCACACAGAGAATCAGCTATTGCCCCAAAAATGATATCATCAACATAGACCTGAACAATGAGCAGGTTCCTTCCCCTTCTTCAAGAACAGAGTGTTGTCAATTTTCCCTCTTTTTAAATCCATTTTCCAAGAGGAACTTTGACAGCCTTTCATACCAAGCTCGAGGAGCCTACTTCAGCCCGTACAATGCTTTATCCAGTTTAAAAACGTATTCAGGTGTTCATGATATTCAAACCCTAGGGGTTGCTTCACAGACTTCTTCCTTAAGAAGTCCATATTAAAAATGCACTTTTGACATCATTTGGAACAAGGTGAATTTCATATGAATCCAAAAGCGCTTAGAATTCTAATAGCTTCTATGCGAGCCACCGGAGCAAACATTTCATCATAGTCAATCCCTTCCTCCTGATTGTAGCCTTGAACCACCAGCCTGGCCTTGTTCCTTGTGGTAATCCATGTTCATCGAGCTTGTTTCTGAATACCCACCTGGTTCCAATAATGTTCGATCTGAGGGTCTAGTTACCAGGTGCCAAACATTGTCTTTTCAAACTGATGTAACTCGTCTTGCATGGCTGTAATCCAATCTGCCACTTTTAAGGCTTCCTTAATATTCTTGGGTTCTATCTGGGAGAGAAAAAGCTAGAAGGCAAGTGAATTTCTGGCTCTTGACCTGGTTTGTACTCCGGAATCTAGAGGAGTAATAATATTGTCCATCGGATGAGATCTTTGGTGTCTCAGTTAGACGTCTGAGGTTTATTTTGAGAGGATTGTGGTACGTTTGGCTGTTCTCCTACGTCTTCTCCTCAGGTGCTAGTGGAGTTCCCTGAACTGCATCAACCACTCTTTTCTTCAGCTTTAGTGGTTGTAATTGAAGTGCTTGGTTCCATTGGAGATGAGGAAGTATTATCTTCACACAGCTCTTTTATTTGACTCATCATATCTGCCTTTCCGTTTGTCATGTCAATGACTTCACCGGGACTAGTAAGGGTTCTCCATCTTGATCTTCTTCAGCACTTTCTCACAGGATGGATAAGATCATCAAAATAACAGAACACTTTCCTCAACACATTGAGTCCGCTTATTATATACCTTGTAAGCCTTGCTTTGAGAAGAGTAGCCCAGAAATATTGCTTCATCACTCTTGGCATCGAATTTACCAAGCTGATCCTTTCCATTGTTGAGAACATAGCATTTGCACCCAAATGTTCTTAGGTAAGTCAGCTTGGGTTTCCTTCCATTCAACAATTCATAGGGGGTTTTGTTCAGAAGTGATCTGATCATGCACCTGTTCACCAAGTAGCAGGCAGCGTTGACAGCTTTCAGCCTAGAAGTTTCTTGCAATTCCACTGTCGATTAGCATTGTTCTTGCCATCTCTTCCAGAGTTCTCCTTTCTACTACTCCATTTTTGCTGAGGAGTTCTGGGAGCTGAGAAGTTGTGAGTGATGCCATTTTCATTGCAGAACTCATCAAATTTGACATTGTCAAATTCTGTCCCATGATCTGATCTAATACATGCGACTCTTGATTCCATCTTCACCTGGATTTTCTTAACAAATGCCACAAACACCTCAACGGTTTCATCTTTAGTTCTGAGAAATAGAGTCCATGTGAATCTGGTAGTCATCCACTATCACAAAAATGTATCTTTTCCTCCTCTGCTTTGCACTCTCATAGGGCCACATAGATCCATATGCAGAAGCTTATGGCTTTGAGGTGCTCACATATCTTTTAGACTTAAAGGAGGACTTCACATGTTTTCCTCTAGCACAGGCATCACAGACTTTTACACCTTGAATTTTGACATGGGCAGACCATGGACCAGGTCCTTCTGAATTAGTTTTCAGAAGAGAAAAACTTGCTGGCCCAGTCTTCTGTGCCATAGTTCAGCATCATCATCAACAGCTTTCAGACAACTCAGATCACCACTTTAAGGACTCAGAAATCAGCAACATAGATTTCTTGTATCTTTTGTCCACAAGTACCACTTCCCCAGTTACCAGATCAGTGACTGTACATATTTTGGACAAGAATTCCACCGTGTTTCCTTTATCACAGATTTGAGGAGACACTCAAGAGACTGTACTTAAGGCCATGACATAGTACACATTTTCAATAGAATGAGTGAGTGACTTCCCGACTTTTCCAACTCCAAGAATGTACCCCTTTTTCCTATTCCCAAAGGATACACTCCTTCCTTGCAGGGCTTTTAGTGAAAGAAAGTCCATGGTGTTCCAGTCATGTGCTTTGAACACCCACTATCCATGAACTATTTGTTGACCGCTTCCTTTCACCGTTTCCTGAACAAAGAGATTAGGAGTTAGTTTTAGAACCCAAGCAAGTTTGGGTCCCTTGTAGTAGGAAAGAGGATTAATAAGAGCTCTCTTAGTCCATGCAGGTAATGTGCGTTTTTTGGGAGTAGAACCTGGTCCCCTTTTTGTAGTCACTTTTTCAGCAAACACACCGGCTGTAGGTACTTTAAGAATTTTACCAAAAACTTACATCAAACACGATATCAACTCATTTACCAACGCAAGATGTGGTCCAGTCTCAACGGGAAAAAGGCTAGCATAGAAGCTTTGCACCTCATCCTCATAAGCTTTAGGGCATCTATTTGAAATAGATGCCCCCATCGTTGAAACTCAACCATTTCAAGAATTTGGCGCATACCATCCATCTCAGAGATTGCGGGGTCAAACGTACGACCCAGCAGAACTTTTTGTGCCTCAAGCATCTTGAGCCAAGACTGACTTCACTCTTATCCTCTCACAGAACCAGGTTCCTGAATAATTTCAAACATCCTCT